>NW_026250136.1:8731-35522 GCF_024043145.1 Alternaria conjuncta | reverse complement strand
GAGAGATAAGAAGATAAGAGTTATTAAATTACGTAATAACTCTAATATTAACTAGGCTAAGATAAATAGAGGTGTTTTAGAATCTCCTAGTGTAGTAGATTAAAACTAGCTACTAAAATCTTAATTACGTAAGTAATTAGATTTACTAGGAACTTTTCTAATTTGTTAAGAAATTATAATAAGTGCAATCTTAACAAAGCTTAATAATAATAAAAAGATAATAATAACTAAGTTATTATAATCTTTACACTTATCTATTTTAATAAAATTAGAGTTTATTATAGTAAACTTAAAAGATAACTTAAACTTTCTTAATTAATAAACTAAAGACTCTCTACTTTTAAACTTTAATAAATTAACTTTCTTAAGTATATATACTACTCTTAATACCTAAAACTACTATAATTATTTTAATAACCTATCTCTAAAACTTCTAGCTTTAGCGTAGGTTTTAAACAAGTATATATTAAAAGAAGTAGCTTATTTAAAACTCTTTTAAATAAAAAACTAGCTTTCTACTTTATTTTAATTAAATTAGTAACGTTTAAACTATAATAAATAGAAAGACTAACTTTATTACTTTAAATATTATTAATACAACTTCTAGAATTTTAGTTAGTAGTTTATAGCTTAATAATACTTAAAATTAAAAGAATAGATAAGATATAAAACTATTCTATATACTTAATAAGCTTACTATTAGAAAGAATTTTAAATCTACTTAATGTTTTAACTCTTAGATAGCTTTTATTTATACTTATATTTAATAAAACTCTCTTTTATTATAAAACATAATACAAGTTATAACTATTTTACTAATTACTTCTTCTTATTTATATAATAAAAGAGACGCTTAATAGATAATAATATATATAATAGACCTATAAAGCGTTACTTTAAAGCTCTAATAGTACTTTCTATCTATATATCTATTATTAAGTAGATATATATAGTAGCTATAGATTAAGATTTTACTCTATATTAAGTAAACTCTAGTAGCTTAGTACTTAAATTTAGAAATTTAATAATATTAGTAGTAGTTAATAAACTATTTCTATATTACTAAATTAAAAAAGAAGTTGCTCTAAAGTAATAATAAACTTATTCTCTAAAGTTAAACTACTATATTTATTATTATAAACTTAAGTCTAGCTAGAAGCTTAGAACTTATATATATTATTATTAAATTAGTAGAAAGCTTTTAGCTTTCTTTCTTTATTAAGCTATTAGACTTATAAGTATTAAGTAGAGGTATTACAACTCTATTTCTAATTATTAAGCTTATCTCGTTTTAGAGTGCTTATTCTAAAGTAGTATTATAGTATTACTATTAAACAGAATTTTAAAATCTTCTACTAATAGTAGTACTAAGCTATAACTTAAAAGCCTATATTAACTATTATTATAAAGTTTAATAGCTATTTTATATAATAATAATTATATACTTTACTTTAATACTTTTTCTTAATACTTAGAGCTTTTCTTTTAAGCGTATATCTTATAGAAAAGTTAAATAAATTCTGTTATATAAAGAATAAAGATTAAAGTGATAGCTTCTAAATCTAATAAGATATTACTTAATTTCTAAGTATATTAGTATACTTATTACATTTACTATACTATATAGTAGTTATCTTTATAGTCTAAATAGCTTTAATAAAAGTTTTTAGAGCTTACTTACGTTAATAGCTTAAATTTTAATACTAAAAGTTAGTATTACTAGTATATAACTAAAGAACTTATAAGTAGTTAATAACTTTTTAATAATAAAATCTAAGAATAAAATTAGTGTCTTAACTTTAATAATTAAAGATTTAATCTTTACTTAAAGAGAATAAGAATAGATATAATCTTAAGTATATCTATTTTAATAATATTACTAAAGTCTAAATACTATATAGTATTACTTCTTTTAAAAGCTTTCTATATTAATATCTAAATAGAAACTAAAAATAACTTTAATACTTATAACTAGAATATTAACCTTTTTAGATTTTTAAAAATACTTAAAAAAAAGTAAAGTATATTATTATAGTTTAAATTACTAAACGCTTCTAGCTACTAGACTCTACTATTTAACTATTAGTTTTAGTAAAAGAATTAGACTTACATAAAGTCTTAATATTAACTAATTAGACTATAGCTTAACTTTTAAATTATATATTAGCTAAAAGCGCGTAAAGCTTAAGTTAATACCTTAAAAAAAAAAGACTTTAGATTAGTACTTAGCTTTTTAGAAGAAATAATTATAAAAACTAGATTACTAAAGTATCTAGTAGCTACTATTATTATTTTCTTGTCTAAAAGCTAACATTTCTTATATAGACTGCTCTTCTTCTTCTTATAATAGTATTTTTAAAATTTTTACTTATATTAAGTAGAAAACTATATAAATTTAATATTTAGTAGTTAAGGTTTAGTAATTACTATTTATTATTAAAAGTAAGTAATTACACTAAACTAAAGATTAAATAAAAGTTATTAGAGTAAGATTTTAGTATTAAGTTTAGCTACTTTTTACTAAATATAGTAGTAGTAAAAAGTTAACATATAATAGTGTTAAAGATAGTATTTTCTTTACTCTTTTTAAAAGTAACTAATCTCTTCTAGAATATAATAATTAGTATTTTACTATAATTGTTAAAGATTAAAATACTTTTTCTAAGAGCTATAATAAATAACTAATTTTATTACTTCTACTAGATATTCTATAGCGTAAGTTTTTTAATTCCTTAAATAAATAAGTAATAATAAAAAGCTATTTTACTTCTAGAATCTTAAAGATTTATACTTTCTAGTATATTATAAACTAGTTAGTAAACTACCTTTTATTAGATTCTTTCTAAGTTTTTCTAACTAAAATATAATACTCTATATAAACTATATACTATATAGTTATATTAGTAAATATAAGTATTATCTAAAAATTATTATTAAAACTAAACTATTAATTTCTAATAACTTATAATAATAAATAATATTACTAAAACGTAATAGTACGTAAAATCTAATTCTAAATATAATTAATGTTTATACTTTTTTTCCGCTAGTACTTAGTTTTATACTTCTAGTAAGCTAATAGAGTTAAGTGTAAAACTTACTTAGCTAGCTTTATAGCCTTTAGACATATAATATTAAAAACTTAAGACTTATAAAAGTTTATAGATTTAATAACTAAAAGATAAAAGTTTATCTCTTTCTAAATACTTTTCTTATTATAGTATTACCTATAAAGTAAACATGTAGCTATAATAGCTATAAAGTTATTCTTTATCTCTTTATATTTAGTATTATATCTAAGTTAATAAAGGTATAAAGAAAATACAGAAGATAATAATAAGAAAGATAGTAAGTTAATAATTACATAGAACTTATAGTTATAAGATATAAAAGAAAGTAAAGTAGAATAAGATTACCTAATCTATTTACTAGTAAAGCTTAATATATAGTAGAAGTTAGTTTTAAGATTAAGATACTTAGCTTATAACTATTAGAGCTAAAGAGATAAAAAAGAATAAGAGATAATTAAGTATATTATACTTTAGTAGTACTAAGAAAAGATTAAATTCAATTTCTAATTGTATACCTACAAGCTAAGTAACTATTAATCTAAGATTAGAGAATTATAACTATTCTTTAACTCTAAATACAATTTATATTAAGTAAGTCTTTATTAAGAAAAGTAAGTGTTATTATTTACTATAGTTTAGAGCTAGCTAATAGAAATATATTACTTAAAAGTAATTTATATACTTAAACAAGCTACTATATATTAAGGTTTTCTAAGAATTTATTTATAGTAAATATCTTTATACTTAAGATATTAATTCTATTATCGCGTTTACACTTTTTTTTATAAGAAAACCTATTTATTATATAAGTAAAGTAAAGCTTTTATTACTTATAATAATATTAAAATCTTAGTAGCTTTAATATAAGTTAAAATATTAGTTTTTCTAATATCTTATCTTATATAACTAATAGAAGTACTAGTATAAAAAGAAAGTAGATTAGAATCTAGTATTAAAAAAATTCTAGAAAATAAATACAAATAGCAATATTAATATTAATATTATTAGATTTCTTATTTATATAGAATAGTAAATAATAATATTATAGTAGAATGTTAATGTAGAGCAGAGTACTAAAACGCAGTCTAGTAACTCTATATAGTAATCTTAATATAGATATATTTTCTAAACACTTTATATTTGCTATAATATAGTAGTAAGTATTATTAATTATAGTAGAATGTTAATACAGAGTAGAGTAATAAAACGTAGTCTAGTAAGTCTATATAGTAATTTTAATATAGGTATATTTTCTAAATACCTTATATTTGCTATAATATAGTAGTAAGTAAGTATTAGTAATAAAACTCTTTCTATAATGTTTACTATAAATATAGTATTTTAATAATAATAATAATATACTTATAAAAGGTAATAGCAAAAAAAGCTTTTTTAAAAAACTTAAGAGTAAACTTAGAAATAGTAATAAGTAAGCTATAGAGCTATAGAGCTATTAAAATATTAATATTTTAGAAATATATAACTAGATAAGCTTTTAAAGCTAGGTAAGTACTAATAGTAATAATAAGTAGCTCTTATTAGTAGAAGATCTAAAAGTTAGAAAGTAGTATAGTCTTAAATAGAAGCCTCTCTATTAGCTATAGAGTATAGTAGATAACTATAGTTATAATACTATTATAGAGATTAATACTATAGTTTATCTCTAGGCTACTATACGTAGTATTTAAATAAAAGGTCTATATTTACTTTCTATAAACTTATTCTTTTCTTTATTTTATATCTTTATTTACTTCTTAAAACTCTTCTTAAAAGCTTAATAACTATAACTATAACTATAACTATATCTATAACTATAATAATAAAAATAATAATAATATTATAATAGTTAATTAATATATTAGTTATCTACACTTTTATTATTATATCTAATAATATAAGACTTTAGTGTCTAGCTCTTAAGTAGAAGTAAGTATAGCTATAGGCCTCTTTAAAAAACTAGATTATCTTCTAAAATAGCTTACTTTTTATACCTAATCTATAAGATATCTAAGAAGTATTAAATATAGTAAGAGATATAGGCCTAGTATAGAGATTTAATTCTAAGAATTCTACTATAATAGCTATAATTAACTTAGTTAATAGTAATCTTATAGTCTTAACTATAGTAGGTATTTATAGCTAGATATACTATAGTAACTACTTATTTAAAGTTTACGTAATTATAACTAATTAGCTTAGAAAGCTTTTAACACTACTTACTAACTTATAATAGTAAAGCTATATACTAGACTTTTATAAAAGAAACTTTCTAAAAGAAGTAAAAGATACTAAGATACTTAGCTAGAAGTAAGTAGTACTACTATATATAAGTAAAGTATTAAATATAGACTTAAAAGTAAGATAAGTTACTACTATAGTTTAGCTAGTAAAATAGTAGAGAAATAACTTTAGAAATAACTTAAGTATTATTATAAAGTTTAAACACTTACTATAAAAGAGCTAAAAACTTATTAGTATAAATATAAAATAAGTAAGTAGATAAGTAAGTAATAGTAAGTATTAGTAGTAGTTATAGTAGTTACGTAATATAGTAGCTAATATAGCTAGCTAATAAGTAATTATATATAAAATATAAGTTACTAGTAATTATATAAGTTTTATATAAATATTTTAAATTATCTTAAAAACTTTATACTAGCGTTAAACTTACTATAGCTTACTAAATTTCTTTTTAGTATTAGTAGTTACATAAAGTACGCTTTAATACTACTAGTTAATAATCTAAATAGCTATTAGTATTATATTATAAATATAAAGTAGTTAGTATATTATAATTATATATATAGTAAATATTATATTAGTATAAGTAGTATAAATATTAGTATTATAAGTTATAAATTAAGACTTACGTTAGAGATTTTTTAAGTTTAAATTTAGAGTCTAATATAGTAACGCGTTATTACGTAATTACATAATTATATAATCTTAGAAATAGTACACTATAGGCTCTGTCTCTTAGGCCTAGAGAGAGTAAATAATAATATAGATAAGATAGTATATAGGTATTACTAAGTATAAAAATAAATTACTATAAGAATATATAGTAGTTACTATAAGTAGAGAAGCTTATAAATAATATTCTAGTAGAAAAGAGTTCTATTATAAAGAGATTTAATTATCTAAAGTGTTATAGAAGTATCTAATAAAAAAAAGTATAAGTAAAAAATAAAGTTATAGAAAAGAAAATAATTCTAAAGAGCTCTTATAAAAAGATATTTATTTTCTAGGTTATTTTTAGATTATTACAAATCTAATTTAAATAAGAATGTATTATACACTAGTATAATAGTAGCTTAATAAGGTATAGAGTATAGTAAGAATAAGAGAAAAGATAGAGCTAGATATACACTATCTTACTTATTAAGTCTAAGTAAGAGTTTAGTATATATATATCTACAAAACGTTTCTTTATAGACTTTAATCTTAGATCTTTTATATAGACTTAGAATAGTTGTTTTATATTATATCTTAAGTTACTATCTTAGTTTATTCTATTCTCTATACTAAGATAAATTTTAGAAATAGCTTTAACAAATTTATAGTTTAATATATTTTTAGCTCTTTCTATATAGTTATAGCTTTATCTACTCTTTACTATTATATAAAGTCTCTAGTTCTCTCTAAGTCTAAGAGACGGAGCCTACAGCGTACTTATTTAAATTAAGTAATTATGTAATTATGTAATTACGCAATAACGCGTTACTATATTAGACTCTAAAAGTAAACTTAAAAAATCTCTAATATAAGCCTAGATTTGTAACTTACAATACTTATACTTACACTACTACTAATACAATATTTACTACACGCGTAATTGTAACGTACTCTATATTTATTATATATTACTAATAGCTATCTAGACTATTAACTAGCACTAGCATAAGCCTTATATAATTACGTAATACTAAAAAGAAACTAAGTAAGTCTAGCTGCGCTAGCACAAAGCCTTTAAGACAACCTAAGATACCTATATAATACTTATATAATACCTATATAAACACTAGTAATCTATATTCTATACGTAATTATCTATAAGCCTAGCTATATTAGTAGCTATATTACGCTATTCTCTAGTATATTAACTATCTATTCTACCTATTATTGCGCGTCTATTAGTATAGCCTAATACTATACTATATATATACTACTTTCTATAGCTAGTAAAGCGCTGCCTTTCTCTAGCTAAGAAAAACATTGCCTACTATAAGCTTAATAAAGTTAAGCTTATCTTAGGTTACTAACTCTAAACTACTAAGCTTCTTATCTAATATACTAAGTTAATTAAACTATTTTTCTATAATTACTAGAATATTAAAAGAAAGGTCTATTTAGAAGAGATAGTATATACTTATAATATATAAAGCTATAAAACGTCTCTTATTAGTAGTAACTACTTCTATCTACCTCTTACTATTTTAATAAAAGTTTTTTTTTAGCTTTATCTTTATAGCTATATCTTGTAGGTCTTTTATTAAGGTCTCTCTAGAATAGACTAGAAAGTTAAATACGCTATATATATAACTAGCAAGAACTAATAAGGTAGCACTTTCTATTATACTAGGCGTTATTATTATTATAAGAACTAGAGCCTCTATTATAAGTATAGAAGTAGAGTTTAGTGTAGAAAGTTCTTTATATTTAGTAGATATATTAGCAGGTTTTTTAGATATGTATAGAGGTATTAAGAAAGATATAGAATAAAGAGAAGTATTCTCTATATATAAGGTTTTGTATAATCTCTTCTAGGCTGCTATTCTCTAAACTATAGTATTAACCTCTATAATAGTATTACAACTATAGTTGTCTACTTAGCTCTATAGCTAATAGAGAGGCTTTTATTTAATACTATACTATCTTTTAACTTCTAGCTCTTCTACTAATAAAAGCTACCTACTATTACTATTAGCATCTACCTAGCTTTAAAAGCTTATCTAGACGTATATTTCTAGAATTTTAATATTTCTATAGCCTACAGCTCTATAGCTTGTCTATTACTACTTCTAAGTTTACTCTTAAGTTTTCTAGAAAAGCCTCTATTACTATTACCTTTTATAAGTATATTATTATTATTATTAAAGTACTATATCTATAGCAAACGTTATAAAGAGAGTTTTTTTAATTTCTATAGTTATATATAGCAAGTATAAGGTATTTAGAAAATATACCTATAATAAGATTACTATATAGAGTTACTAACTACGTTTTGTTACTCTACTCTATATTAACACTTTACTATAATAAAGTCTCTAGAAAGTAACTTAATATTTAAAAAACTTCTAAATAATTTTTATAAGATTAATAAATAAAATATAATACTTAACTTCTAAAAAAAATATACTATTATATATTAGAAGAATTCTTTTTTTAAACAAGAATAGTAATATTATAGTTTTATAGTATAATAGTTAACTATATTATATATATATTACTTAAGTACGTTATATCTATATTTCTATACTAATATATATAACTATAAAACAAGACTAGTTAATACTAAAACAATAGCTAGAAAAACGTAATTCTAAATATTGTTATTCTTCTCTCTAATATATTATTAATATAAGATATAGAGCAAAACTATTGTTTAATATAATATAATTTAAGTTATTTCTAAAATATAGATATTAATATAAGATACTAGTAATTATATAATAGAAAAAGTATAGTATAGTAATCTAGTAAAGTTAGTAGAATATTCTTTAGAGTTTTTATACTATAATACGTATAGATTAAAGATAATATAAAGAACTATTAAATCTTACTTAGTTTTAATAGATATTAATACTTATAGTAAATTTCTATTAATTATTCTATTTCTAAATACTTAAGTATTATACTATAAAGTATTACTAGAAGGCTAAGATTAAGCTTCTTTAACACTTTTAACAAAAAAAGTGTTTCTTTATTTTTATAAATCTTAGAAATATTATATATATTTTCTATAATATAAGCTCTTTTTATAAAGACTAGCTACTCTTTTAATAAATATATTCTATTTTTGTTTTATATAGAAGAATTGTATTTATTCTTTATCTATTTTATTTTACTACTTATTTACTCTTATATACTACTCTATTCTTAAAATAGATTTTTAAGTACTACTTATATAGTGTATATAGAAATGTAAGTATTATAGTTAAAATTAAAGTATATACATAATGCTAGAACCTATCTTTAGTTAAGAAAAATATATTATAAGTATACTTATAGTTCTATAGCTTATAAGCTAGTTCTAAAATAGTATAATATATTACTATTATACTAAAGAATATATATAATAAGATTTTACAATTTTTAAAAGTAAATAAGCTCTAAGTTAGAATCTTATTACTACTATATATAAAGCTTTTTAAAATACTAAAGTACTCTAACAAAAAATCGAAACTAAATACTTTATTAAAATTAAGTTATAATTATATAACTAAATAAGCTTCTAACTAATAGAGTATTATAATCTAAAATATATTAAATAAATTATATATACTAAAATCTTAATAATAGTATAGTTTCTATATCTCTTTTACTAATAAAATAGCAATATATAGAACTTTAAAAACTAAGAATATAAGTAGCTTATAATAAATATTAAATAATATTTTACTAAATAAATATATACTCTAAAATAATCTATAAGTCTTTTAGATAATAGTAAATATAGTATAAGTCTTTTACTAGTAATATTATCTTTTTATCTTACTAAAAAGCTATTGCGTCTAGAAGCATAGAAATAAATAGAAGATAAATTATTATATTATAAGCTTACTTAGAAAGCTCTCTTAAGTAGTAAAGCTTCTAAGAGCTTATCTTAATCTATACTAGTATAATTATATACTATACTCTTAAGAAGTATCTAAAGGTGCGTTCTATAATATACCTTCTAAGTATTCTATAAGAGTAGGCTACGTAGTTATAATAAGCTCTCTTATTATAGCTAAGAACGCTAATTACGTACTTATTAAAGCGTACGTAGCGCTAAGAGCTTACTTAGCGTATACACGCTAATTATAATATTACTAAAAATTATTTAATTAGCTAAATACTCTCTACTCTTTACTTAAAATAAAAGTAAGTATCTCTAATTTTTATTAGTACGCTTACTAACTCTAGTAGTATACTCTATTATACTAATTAAACTAAGTATACTTCTTTATATTTATCTTTAAGCTCTCTAGTATTATATTAAAAAGAAATAAGTATAAGTATAAGAATAGCTACTCTTCTAAGAATAAGTAGTCTAGTTCTAGCTCTATAAGCGCCTTTAAGGTAACTTTTTTAAGCTTTAGTTATATAAGCGCGTTAAAAGCTAAGCTATTAAGCTCTAATACTTCTAACTTTTCTAAGTACTTAGCTACTCTCTTTAAGGTAGAGAATTATAAGTACTTAAATAAGCTCTATAGTATTTCTAGAAGCTCTTCTAAGCGTAGTTCTTCTAGTAAAAAGTAGAGCTCTAGTTCTATAAGTACTTCTACTTCTACTTATAACTTATTTACTACTCTAACTTATACTTCTAAGAAGTCTAATCTATTTACTAAGTATAGTAATATAGTTACTTAAGAGTAGGCTAATAATATTTTATATTATAATAAGCGTGCTACCTAGAAGTACGCTAATAAGTAGTATACTTATAACTTTAAAGCTAAGAATAAAGTAGAGTAAGAGTATTATAATAAAATTACTTATAAGTATTATACTACTAGTTAAGCTATAGAAAATAAGTAGCGTTTACGTTATAAGCGTAATAAGTAGATTAAGTATAACTTAGAGTATAGTAATAAGAATTCTAAAGCTAAGGTAATTACTAAAACTAAGTATATTAAGTCTAAGAATAAGCGCTTTATTAATAAGTAGCGTACTAAGTAAGAATACTTTAAGATTCTACTTTTAAAGGCTATTAAGCTTTATTAAGAGATAGTTCTAGAGAAAGTAATTTACTAAGCGTAGTAGTTTACTAATTCTATTAGTATAATAGAAAAGTATAATAATAAGTAGGCTAGTAAGACTACTTAAAAAGAGTATACTAACTCTAATTTAAACGTTACTATACTTTCTTAGAAGCTTTTTAGTAATTTCTATAAGTATCTTACTAAGATTACTATTATAGTTTCTAGTCTTTTAGCTACTAGTAATACTTATTCTAATATTTTATTTCTAGATTCTTCTAGTTCTAAGAGCTTTACTTCTAAGAATTCTACTACTATTTCTTCTAACGCTTTTAAGCTTTCTACTAAAGCCTTAGATAAGCTCTCTATTTCTTAAAAGAGTAGTATAGTTTATAACACTTTACTTTTTTCTAGCTCTACTTCTAAGAAGAGATATTCTTTTATTATTATAAGTAGTATAAAAAGCTCTCTCTTTAATCTAGAGCTCTCTGTCTAGTCTAATAGTTTAGATATTACTAATTCTTTTAATAAGTATAATAATAAGAAGTATAATAGTAAGAAGTATACGCTTAATAAAGATTCTAATAATAAAGATAATAAAGCTTTAGTAACTAAGTCTATATATAAGCGCAGCTCTAAGAAGCTTATTTTTATTACTACTAGTAAGCTCTATAAGATAGTATACCTCTAATACTTTTAGTCTATAAGTACTAGAAAGGCTACTAACTCTCTTTATAAAAACTACGTAAGTATTAATAAGAGTAAGAAATCTAAGCGCTACCTTACTAGTGCTATTAGTAATTATAGATATAATAATATATATATATACTTTTTTTTAAGCTTAAGAAGCTTTACTAACTCTTTTTTAGACTTAAGTATATAAAGAAGATTACTAAGTGTATAGTTAATTAGTTTTGCACTATAGAGTAGAACCTAAAAACTAGTTATTTACTTAATATAAAGAACTCTTACTTTTATAAGCTTATTTATAACTATAATACTACTTTTAAGTAGTACCTTAAGTATAGCTATATAATCTAGAAGCGTAGTAAGAAGTAGAGCTTTAATACCTTAAAAGTAAAGTATAATACTAATAAGTCTAAGAATACTTCTAGTATTAAGTAGTTTTAATCTAACTTTAATAATAAGACTAATAACGCTTCTACTTCTAAGTAGCGTTCTTCTAGTAAGTTTTATTTTAGTGCTCTAACTTTTTAGTACTAATAAGCTTTATAAAACTTTATTTAGTAGTTAAGTAAGTTAACTATAATAAGACTATAGATAATAGTATAGCGCTCTCTAATAATAATAATAGAAGTATATCTTTTAAGACTATTACTAATAATACTATTATAGTTACTTATAAGAGTATTACTACTAAACTTAGTTATGTATTTACGTCTATAAAGAAAGTTATACTTTCTTAGTTCTTTACTTTAGAGTTTAAGTATCTCTAAGCTTATAAGAATACTACTAATAACTAGTAGTACTTCTTTAACTTTACGCTTAGATAACTAAAAAAGTATTACTTTAATTATAGTTCTAGGTATATACTCTCTTATCTTACTACGCTTTTTAGAGCGTATACTTTAATAAAAGCCTTTTCTAATAAGTAGTTTTCTATAGGCTTATAAAAGAGGCTATACTTAAAATACACTTTCTACTACTCTCTAAAAAGAGTAGCTAAAAACTCTTTTATACCTTATAAGCTTTATAATACTACTAATAATTTAATATTCTTTATATTTAACTACTTCTTAAAGTAGGTAAATTACTAAACTAATAGATTTTTAGTAAGCCTATTAGCTAGTATACTCTTAGTCTCTAAGTACTTAACTCTAAAAGACTCTTTAGTATACTCTTACTTTAGCTATATATTTTAGATATTAATATATCTAAGGCGTATTATTATATACTTATTAGCGCTAACTACTAAGTATATAGTCTACTAGTTATTATAGAAAATTATCTACGCTATTTTTAAAGTAAGTGTAAGCTTCTAAAATAGCCTCTTAAGAGCTATTACTTCTTTACTAATATACTTAAGAGTAAGAAGCTTTACTTCTATAGTTAAAGTTATTATAGTTACTTATTATACTACTTTCTAAATAATAGTATCTTTAAAGAGTATAATAAAGTAGCTCTATAAAGAGTGTTTAGTCTTTAGATTATTTATAAAAGAAGCGTTACTATAAATTATAAGCTCTACTCTAGAGTATACTCTATAGTAGATAGCCTAATAGTAAGTCTTATATAAGTATATAATTACTTAGTTAACTACTTCTATATACTCTTTACTTAAGTTTATAAGAAAGTGTAAAAGCTTTAAAGTAGTGTATACTATATTAGACTATAGTATAATAGCTATATAGAGTAGTAATCTAATACACTTTTAGTAGTTTTTAACTACTTTCTTATCTACTTTACCTATTAACTTTATAAGCTCTTAGCTTAGAAGTAGTGTAGTAGAGCTTAAAGAAGTACTTTCTAAGTTAAACTTCTTAGTAAGCTTATCTAAATACTTATTATATATAAGTGTTATAGTATAAGTAGCGTAATTACGTAATACTCTTACTTTTAGAAACTATTTAACTAGACTTTTCTCTTCTAGGTTATATACTACTTTTATTATATTAGTAACTTATAAAGCTTCTTAATAAGTAGCGTAGTAATATATAAGTAGTATATTATTAATATAAAAGAGTAGAAGAATCTTTTTTTATTTATTAAAGAAGAGATAAAGCTCTTCTTTAGAAGTAATAAGACCTACTTTCTTTACTATACGTAAGAGCTCTTTATACTAGAGTAGTAGAGAGTTCTTTAGTTTATAAAGAGTACGCTTAAGCTTTATATACTTACTAGACTTCTTAAAGCTATCTAGTATATTATATACTATAACTAGCTAGTGCTCTTAGTGCGTATAAAGAAATACTTCTATAATATTAAACTAAAGAATCTCTAAGTTAAACTTAACTACTATTACTATTACTATTCTAAAAGAGTATAAAATAAGTATTACTATATACGTAGAGTATATAGAATTAATTACTTATAGATCTTCTCTTACTACTATATAAGCTTTATACTTAATAAAGTAGCTATTCTAATTAACCTTATATATAAATACTTACTTTAGTAGAAGTAAGTACTCTTATACTAAGAAGCGCTTAATCTTCTTTTAGGTACCTACTTTATAAAGTGTATTAATCTTTTTCTTATAGACTTTATAGAAGAGCTTACTATATAGATAATTACTAAGATTCTTATACTTCTTTAAAAGCTATAGTAGTTAATTATAGTATATATATTTAGATAGCTTATACTTTTATAGAAGTATATTACTTAAGATTATAGCTACTATAATTAAGTAAACTATTATTATTAAGCAGAAATCTAAATCTTAAGTAGTAACACTCGTAGCTTAAAGAGCTACTAATTCTAAAGAGGCAAGAACTGTTGCTAGTACTTTAAAGAACGTATAACTAAATCTTTTGCCTACTCTTAGAGGTGCAGCGTTAGGCTAAGGCTTAGAGCTCTAGCGCTGCTACCTCTAAGGTAGTTAAAGCTTCTAAATCTTTTAGGCCTACAAGGCAGCTGTTCTAACACTAAACACTCTGCAAGAGAACTCTGTAAGAGAATTATAATACAATTACACGCGCTTGTTAGCTTGTAACTAACAGAGTAAACTATTATAAGCTCTTTTTAGTCTTCTTCTACTTTATATAAGTATTAGAGAAGACTATTTAGAAGATTATTATCTTATATACTATTCTATAGATTATATAGTATATAAACTTTTAGTTCTTCTACTTTTAGGCCTTTATGTTACTCTCTAATTCTAGAGCTTAATTATATTAGTCTTTTATAATTACGCCTCTAGCGTATTAGTCTAGAAGTAGATAGTAGTTCTATTTTACTTTATTTTAGAGAAGTTCTAAACATAAAGCATATATAGAAATATAGTATACTTAGAAGCACTTTATTCTAATAAGCACTATATACCTTATTTTAATAAAAGCTCTTTATATTAGAAAGCTATTTATTACTTAGTACTAGTAAGCGCTTTTCTCTAGTTTAGTGCACTTTCTAGGCGCTACTATTATACTTCTAACTAGACCTTATAGTCTAGTATACTTTAAACTCTAGTATTTACTCTAAAGTAAATAGGCTAGTATACTTTTAAAAGTTTATATAGATTTCTAGTAGTTAGCTAGCTAAGCTTTCTACTTATATAGAAGATATATTATATACTACTTATTAATTAGGCTAGCTAGCCTATTTAATAGTAAGCTATAATATACTACTCTCTAGCTTCTAGATAAAGTCTTTAGAAGTATACTAGTCTTATATTTTATCTACTATAGCGTAGAGCTAGTTAAAAATATCTTTATACACTTTTTCTACGTTATATAACTTATTCTTATATAGAAGATTAATAATATACGTAAGCTCTTTTACTAAGTACTTCTAGCTACCTTTAGTGCTACTTTTATAGTAAAGCTTCTTATTAAAGCTTATATTCTTTATTATAATTATTTAATTAAGCTTTAGAACCTATATTCTATAAATATTAAATACTTTATATTCTACTAGGTATCTAATATAGCCTCTTAGTATAACTTTAAAGTTACGCTTATCTTATCTAGCTACTTACTCTCTATTAAGTAAGTAAGCTCTATAGCTATAGACGTAGATAGTACTCTAATTTAGATAAAGATTAGCTATAATAGTATAGACTCTCTTACTATACTCTATATACTATATATTAAGTATAGTATTTAGTGCTAAGAGATTATAAGTATACGCTAGGCTTATATTATATAGCTAGGTTACTACTTTTATAATATCTAGCTAGAGTTTTTTAGAAAGATTTACACTAACTTTTATTTTAATAGACTTAGTAATTATCTTCTAACCTACTCTCTCTACTTCTCTATTTAGTTTATAAGTATAAATAGAGGTATACTCTATAATAATACTCTGCTTTTTAGCCTATATCTTAAAGTATAACTTACCTCTTTAAGGTAGTATTATAATATTATTATCTTAGATAATAATATAGATATTAAGCTTATACTAAGCTATAAGAAAGCTTATAAAGTTATAAAAGACTCTTATAATCTTTATAAGCGTTTTAGCTTAGAGAGTATATTAATAGATCTTACTACTATAATTATCTTTAAGTAGTATAATCTAGAGCTCTCTATTATAGCTAATAGAAAAGTTAAAAAGATTTTATAAGATTCTCTAATAAGGTCTTAGAGCTTTCTTCTATAGTTACCTAGAGATACGCTACTTTATATAAGTAATAGCGTAATACTTATACTTACTTTAGCTTATTTTCTTAATACGTATATTACGCGTATTCTTAATAAGAGCTTAGAGCGCTTCTAGACCTAAGTAGTCTACTCTTATATACTAAAGCTTCTCTAAATTAGACTAAAAAAAGCTTCTCTAAAATTATTATAAGCGCTAGTTATTAGTTACACTTATTATAGTTAAGTAAAACTTTAAAGAATTATATTTAATAAACGTAAGCTTATACTTTCTCTTTAGCTTTACTAGTATAAAGTTATTAGTAAGCGTTTCTATATAAAGCGTTAAGTCTAACTCTAGATACTATAGTCTAGCTTTATTAAGAGCTACTTCTAAGATAATATTAATATAGAAACTTTCTATAAGCGCTACGCTTATTAAAATAAAATTCTTTATATATAGTTCTCTTTTTCTAGTTAAAGTATTTCTAATTCTTTATATACTATATCTAAGTATCTAGAAGAAAAAGCTTTCTACTTCTATAGTATAGAATTTATATACTCTTATAAAGGTTTTTAGCTTAAGTAGAGATATATTATTAATAAAATATACTACTACTTTATTATCTAAGATAGTGCTTATAGAGAGTAGGTAGACGTTAAAGTTTATAGTAGAGTATATACTACTAATACTTAGCTAACTTATAATAAGAGTAGAGTTAATAAGTATTACCTAAATTAACTCTAGATATATAGAGCTTAGGCTCTTAATCTATACTTACTATAGAGTAGTCTATCTCTTCTTATTAAGAGCTTTCTATAGGCTATTATATTTTAAGTCTTTAAGCTTAGTAGTAATCTTAGCTTTAGCTTTATTAAAAAGCTTTAGAGATTTACTTATAAGCGCTATTTCTAAACGCTTATATATAGTAGTAGACTACTTATAGTACTATCTATATAGGTAATTCTTCTTAGACTTCTAGAATAAGTTATTATTATTAAAAGCTTATTATAGTACTTCTATAATAGTAAACATACTACCTCTACTAGTAGAGTAAGTAGTATACTCTTAGATTAGCGTAGTAAAAATCTTTAATACTTATTCTAAAGTAATCTAAGTTCTACTAATAGTAAGAGCTTTAATAAAGTTCTACTATATAAAGCGCCTCTATTCTAGAGTAAGCTTAATACTAATTACTTCTAAATAGTTCTAAATAGTAAGTATATTATTAACTTTAGTAAGTTTATACGCTTTAGCTTAGACTAGAATATAGAAGTATTTCTATTACTAGTACTTAGTATTAATATATTCTTATTATACTTTCTAGAGGTATACTTTATACTATAAGTGTATAAGATTCTTAGTATAGTTCTTCTCTAGAGAAAGCGCAGACTTAAGATATTTAATAAGTACTTATAATATAGTCTCTTTTTTTATAGAGATAGAAAGCATAGTAAAAGCTAGAAGCTTTAGACTAATAGTCTAATTAATCTAGTTCTAAAGATACTTAATATAAGTACTCTTTAACTACTATTCTATTACTTATACTTTATACTTTATAATAAATAGATTATACTTATTAGCGTAGAGCTTATTAACTAAAGCGTTCTATATAATTACTACTAGCTCTAGAGTAGTTAGAACGCTTATTTAGATAGAAGTAGCTATTTTAGCGTTAGAGTTAACGTTAGCCTAAATTTCTCTACTTAAAGTATAGAATTTAAACTAAGTAAACTACTTAGACTAATACGCTAAGTTAGTAAGTATAAAAGCTTCTATAGAGATTATTATAGAGTTACTTATTATATATAATAGAGTAGTACTTCTATAAAAGCGCAAAAATTAGTAATAGAATTAGTATTACTATACTTTATTAAACGCCTTACGTCTTAAGTATATAAATATAGAACTATATTATCTTCTTAAAGCGCTAGACTTATAACTATTACGTCTAGAAGTATAGAAATAAATAAGAAATAAATTATTATATTATAAGCTTACTTAGAAAGCTTTTTTAAGTAGTAAAGCTTCTAAGAGCTTATCTTAATCTATACTAGTATAATTACGTGCTGTGCTCTTAAGAAGTATCTAGAGGTGTATTCTGTAATAAAAGCTTAATTAAGTTAACTTATTATTACTATATAGATTACTTACTATATTACTAAGTTATATTTTTTTTTAAGAGATAGTTCTAAGAATTCTAATTCTAGAGCTTAGAACTAAGCAATTAATACTTAAGATTTTAGAATAGCTTATTCTAAAAATAATACTAAAGAGATAAGTATTAGAGAAACACATTACAAAGCTCTTAATGCTATACTAGTAATACTAAATTACTAGTATTATTATTATTTTTAAAATTAAACTCTAGATCTTAAGTATATAAAAAGACTATTAAGAACCTTTAATAAACTAATATAATAACTAACTTCTCTAATAAAATATAAATAACTAGAAATTTATAAATCTAAAGTATACTTTATTTGTTTTAAAAAATAATAAAGTAACTACATTATATTTAATTATTCTAAGTTCTAGCTCTTTAATAGATAACTAATAGTATTATTTATTAAAAGAACCTAAAAAGTATTTAATATTAGAATCTACGTCTTTTCTAGATACTTTAAAGTAGAAATTATATTAATTAACTATTAGAATTATAATTTTTTTTCTTCTTAAAAATAATAACTATCTACTAAACTAGCTTTACATAAAGTATTAGATATTAGTATTAGCTTAAAAGTTAGATAACTTTACTACTTATACCTAATTAAAATAAAGCTATTCTAGTAGTCTAACTAATTATTAGTCTACGTAGTATACTAATATTAAGTATAAAATACTAGTAATAAATTTACTATACTGCTATAAGCCTACTTTAATTATATATATAGTAAAATAATCTTAAATATATTAAAAAACGTAAAAAGACTTTAAGCTAGGCTCTTCTAGCACTACTAGACACTTTTAATCTTTATTTAGTATATATTACTATAGTAACGTAGAAACTTCTATATATAGTTTAAACTTATTCTTTACTTAGCTATAAAGCTTTCTTAATGTAATTACTAGAAGTAGTTAGAAAAAAGAATATAATAGATAGTAAGAGACTTTAAATTAACTAAACTTAATATACACATTATTAAATGTTAATAATAACTTTACTCTAGTACTGTAGCTAATAATAATATAGATCTTAATCTTAACTATATATATATATATATATTTTTTCTAGAGTTCTAAGCTTTTACTCTTATAAGTATACTACTATTTTATAGTTATCTTTTGTATTTATAGCTATAATAAGTTCTTTACTATATATATTTTATAAATAACTTATAGTTTTAAAGAATAGTTCTTAGTAAATATAGTATAATTATATAATATCTATCTTATTAATAGTATAAAAGAGTATAGTATAAGCTAGTAACACTAGATATTTAGTATTCTAATTCTTTATAGCTATACAACAAATTCTAGCTAAAATACTATACTACTATAAAATAGTAGCCTTTATACTTAGAAAGAGCTTTCTTTTAAATATTATAGTATATATAAGATTATAAAAATAAATAGTAGAAATAATTAGTAGAGCTACTTTCTTTACACTAGTAATAAAAGAACTCTTAGTCTAATTTATATATTTAATATATAAATATATATAGAAGAGATTATATATCTTACTTAAAAGTTTTAAAAAAGTAAGACTTAAAAAGAAGGTAATAGAAGCCTTTAACTTAGAAAAATATATATATATTAAGTAGTAATAACTAAAGCTTACTAAGAGCTTTAATAAAAGCTAAAATAAGATTTTATAATAGAAGTATAAGTAAAATAGCTTTTTTAATACTAAGAAATAGTTCTTAGAGCGCTTAAAACTTTATATATTATATTCTAGATACTATTCTATATAACTGTATTTTATATAGCCTTTAGAATAACTATAATATTAGCTATTTTCTAAAATTTATTAAAGTAATCTATAAAGACTTTAGTAATAATAATATAGTAATAGAATTATTTAATTAATAATATAGTAGCTTATAAGCTTTAGCTAGATAGTAAAGTTATAGAACTAGAGATAGAGTTAGATTATTAGTAACTTGTATTTACCTATAAGACTAGTAAAATAGTAATTAAGTATACTAGCGCAGCTTCTAGCGTTAAATCTATATTATTATTTACTTTTTAATCTATATTTAGAGTTCTATAAGTAATATAAAAATAAAAAAGAGAAAAAGTATACTTCTACTAAACTATTAGTATACGTATTATAACTATAAAGCTTTATAGTATACTACTTTCTTAGTTATAAGCTAATAAGTATATATAATTAGATAATAACCTTTTTTATAAAGGTCTTTTATAAGAAATTTAGTATTTAGAATTCTTATAAAGTAAGTACTATTAATATAGCTAGTTTATAAGTCTAAAAGATATAAAATCTTAAACTACTTTAGTAATAGTAGCACTAAAGCTCTAAGCTTTCGCCTACTTAACACTACATTTCTAAAAGTAAATAAAACTTTTAGTTATATATTTTTTAAAGTTAGAGAGTAGTTATAATTAAGTAACTATAAATATATAACTACCTAGCTCTTAGGTATATAACTAGAGATTTAATTCTTACTTTCTTTAGTAGTATAATAATAATAGCATACTTATCTATCTCTAATTATTAATTATTTCTCTAGAAATAAGACTATTCTTTAGAATACTAGTATTACTTCTTACTTTTTAAAGATTAGATACTTTTTAAGCTATAATTATTACTACTTAAGCTTTGTATTTCTACTTAATAAATAAAGTTTCTTACTAGTTTACTACTAAACTTTTTAAATATTCTTAGTACTAATTAAGAGTTTTTAAAATATTTATAGCTTAAAAATCTTCTATTAATTATATTACTTACTTATAGCTTACTATTCGACTTATTTTTTTAAAGTTTTTTCTATTTAGCTTAGCTATATCTTATAGTAATATCTAATTAAGGTACTATATATTATAATAAATAACGCCTATAAGAACCTTTAGCTAAAAGCTTTAGAAGTCTAGTCTACTTTTAGCTTAGCTTAGAAAAGTCTTCTAAAGTATATAGTATTTTAGAAAGTTTTTCTTTCTTAGCTATTAAATTTATTTAATTTATTTAATTTATTTAAAATTTACTTTTAAAGTTAGTCTATTATAATAGAATCTAATTAATACTTAAGAAGAGGTTTTAGAAACTCTTCTACTATAGATATATTTCTAAATAATTTAGTATATAACTTAGTTTAGTATACTATTACTTAAGTAAAGTAAAGCTAGAGCTAAAATAAGCTTACTTAAAAGCTTTAATTTATACTAAACTTTAAAATAAATACTAAAGAAAAGTAAACTAGACTTTACTTACTTACAAATATACTAAAGTTATAGACTAAATAAATATTAGTTTCTAATCTCTTAAATATATTTAATATTAACAAACTTATTAAAGTTAATAATATATTTTAAGAACTACTTTTAAAACTTATATTTACTTAATAGATACTAAGCTTTCTTTTTTATAAAATTATATAACTTAAAGCTAATATAAAGTATACTTTCTTTTCTTATTACTTATACTTTTGTCTTTTTTTCTATCTTAACTAGTATATCTAAAGTAAAAGATTAATAATTAGAAGCTAAAGTTCTTAAGCTATTATATATCTAACCTAATCTATAAGATTTTTATTAAGATTCTAGACTCTAAACTCTTTACTAAAAACTATAGTAATTACTAATCTTTAAGATTTTAACTAATATATAGGCTATAGTATAATAAAGAAAAACTATAAAGTAATCTATAAGAAATCTTTTTCTAGTTTATAGATAGAGTAATAAGTATTATAATATTATTACTAAGTTACTTAAAAAAATCTTAGTAATATAAATCTAATTAAGATATTTTAAAACTAATAACTCTTAGATAAAATACCTTAAGAAGGTTTTTAGAAAGAGCTAAGAATAGTTAAGTATAGTAGTAAAGTATACTTAAATAAATTTAATACTACTTTTATAAAGCTTATTTTAAATATAAAAGAGTATTATAATAAGTATCTAGAAAAAGAGTATCTAAGTACTTAAAAACTACACTTTAGGTAGCTTAAAATACTTATAGTAATTCTAGAGAAGAAGTTTATTATATAACTAAGAAACTAGATAGAGTTATTAGAAGTAACTAGTACTATATAAAGCTAGAAAAAAACTTTAGTAAATTTATATTAAAATAATTTATATAAAGAAGTATCTTTATAAATTAGAAACTTATTAAAGCTTATATAGAAAGAATTAATAAAAACTCTTAAAATAGTAATCTATAAAGTAAGTAACTAATAAGAAAGAAGTAGGCTAAAAGAAAAAGCGTCTATATATATACTATAGTATAACTAAATACTATAATATAAAGTATTTCTTACTACTAGCTATAAACCTATCTAGCTCTACTTATATTAAAATAGTAAGTGTCTTATACACTAAAGTAAAAAAAAATAGTAGTAATAAAATAGTTTTTAATTTAGAAAACTAAACAATTATACTTAAAGTTATAGGTAGAAGTTTAAAAATTAAGAGAAGTAGAGTATCTAGTAGAATTTATAAGAAAATAGCCTAATAAAACTCTACTTATAATCTACGTACTAATTAATATAACTAAAGCTTCTTATACTAAATCTAATACTAGTTATTTTATATTAAGAATAGTTTCTACTAAGCTTATAAAGTAAGCTAATTTAATATATATATAAGTTATATAGTATTCTATAATAAGAATTAGAAATAAAGTAGAATATATAACTTATAGAGAGTAAGTATCTATAAATATTAATAAAGATAAGAAAGATATCTAGTTATAGAAGATTAAAAGTAAGAATAAGTATAATATAAATTCTAGCTACTTTAAAATAAACAATATAATAAAGGTTTAGTACTAGTAAGAAATTTTTTTTTAGTATACTTAAGAAGTGCTTAAGTATAAAGTAAAGAAGAAAAGAATCTTTGTACTATATCTTTTTCTATCTCTACTAGTACCTTTGTAGTAAAATATAATAATTTCTAAAAAATAAAGTAGTATAAGTATTAATAGCTTTGCTAGCTATACTATTTAGGTAGAGTATTAATATAGAGTAGAGTAATAAAACGTAGTTAGTAACTCTATATAGTAATCTTAATATAGATATATTTTCTAAATACTTTATACTTACTATATATAGCTATAAGTATTAATAAAACTCTTTCTTTAATATTTACTATAAATATAAATAGTAATAATATACTTATAGAAAGTAATAGTAATAGAAAGTATCTTTAGTAAACTTAGAAGTAAACTTAAAAGTAGTAATAAAAGAGCTATAAAGCTATAAAGCTAGAGAAATATTAAAATATTTTTAAAAGTTAATATAGAAGCTTTCTAAAAAGAAGCTCTTAGTACCTAAGTAGAGACTTTAGTAGAAAAGGTAGAAGTTAGAGTAAAAGTTAGAGCGTAGTATAATGTAGCCTTTCTCTTATCTATAGGTATAGATAGATTAGCTATACTATAAATATCTCTAGATAGAGAACTAAGAAAAAACTTTACTAGTAAGCTATTAATAATTTATAAGTAAATCTTAATATATATATAAGAAAAATTAGATAATTTAGTATCTTTATATAAGCTCTCTAATAATAATATAAGTAGAATTGTAAAGAAAATTAAAAGATAGTATAAGTCTCTTTAAGTCTACTTTATAATATAAGTAGAGAAAGATTTCTAGTTTTAAGATAAAAGTTAAATATATATTTATACTAAGAATTTATTAAAGTAGATAAATTTAGTACTACTACTTAAAACTTCTTTAAAACAAAGCTATAAAAAGCCTTATACCTTTATATAGATTATTATACGTCTTATAAAATAACTTTAAAAAAATTAATATCTCCTTATTAAGATTAATAAGATACTATAGTAGATATTAGAAGCTAATTTAGTTTTTAAAGTAGATACTATCTAAGCCTTCTATAAGATCTATATAGTAAAAAATAATAAGTAAAATATAGTATTTTATATATAGTTAAGATTATATAAGAAGTTAGTAAACCTTTTAGACTTCTTAACGCGTCTAGTATAATTAAAAACTAAATTAATTATATATTAAGAGAGTATCTAGATAACTAATACTAAATATACTTTAGTAATATACTTATATAATGTTTTCACTTTAGTAAAAACTATATTAGAAAAAGAAGTTTAGAAACTAAATACTACTAGCCTATAACTTAAAATAAATTAGAGTAAGTTTAGTATTTAGAAAGCTAAGTACTTATAGTATATAATTAAGGTAGATAAGAGAATTTATATAAACCTAGAAAAAATTAAAGCTATTAAGAATTAAGTATAATCTATATTAATTAAAAATATTAAGAGCTTTATAGACTTTACTAACTTTTACTAAAGGTTTATTAAAAACTTCTACTTAATTTTAGTACTACTTATATAACTTACTAGTAAATAAAGTATCTTTTCTTAAGAACTAGAATAGTAATAAGCGTTTAAGAAGCTTTAGATTTTATTTATTATAAACCTAGTACTAGTAAATCTTAATATAAACTTAAAGATAGTACTAAAATATAAACCTCTAAGTATATAGTAAAAAACGTACTATTATAATATAATACTAATAGTATATATTAAGTAGTATAAGACTTTTCTACTAAATATAGCTCTATAGAATCTAACTATACTATATATATTTAAGAGCCTCTTAGTAGTTATTAACTATCTAAAGTAGTTAAATATAAAGTAAAAAAAAAAGCTAAAAGCTTTATAGTAATAATAGATAGTAAAGACTTATAGTATTTTTATAAAAGAGATTTCTTAATAGAAAGATATATTTATTTAGTAGTAATTTTAAGTAAGTATAATTTTACTTTTAAAGACTATTCTATAGCTATTAATATTAAGGTAAATACACTATTTAAAAAAACTTAAAGTACGCTATCTAGTATAGTAAATAAAAATAGTTTTAAAGTAATTATAACTACTTAAATTTAGTAACTTTATAAAAAAGATATTACTAAATAAGAAGAGAATAGAAGTAAAAGTATTATTTTAGTTTAGTAATTAGAAGTTAAAAGTTATCTCTTCTAAAATAAAATCTAACTAGAATAATAAGAAGAATTTTACTACTACTTCTAAGTTAAAGAAACGTTAACGTAGTTAGCTACTTTTTAAGCTAGCTACTTCTAAACTAAAGAGTTAATATAGTTAGCTACTACTAGAGCTAGCGACTTCTATACTAAAGAGTTAATATAGTTAGCTACTACTAGAGCTAAATAATATTAATTTAAATAAATAGTTAGAGAGTATATTAGAAAAAAAACGTAGTTTACTTAGCTATCTACTACTAAAATAAAATAATTTAGATCTAAGTAAGTAGCTTTAACGTATATAGATAACTTATAGTAGCTTTTCTTTTAAAAGGTTACTACTATTATAGTTTAGATATTATAAGTTTAGCTAGAAGTAGAAGTAAAAATATTTATATAGTAGAAGAGAAGAAAACTTTTTTTTTAATAGGTTAGTTTATAAATACAAAAGAAAAAACTAAGAACTAAGAAACTATTATAATAATTAATAAATTTTCTTACTTTTACTAAAAATAGTAAGAAAAAAAAACTTCTTTAGCTAGTTATAATTTATATATCTTTTACTAGAGATTGTAAAAAGAAATATAATATAGTAGCTAAAGTAAAGAAAGATAATATTTTATTATTCTATAAATAGAAAAGAGCTATAGAAATAAATTATATCTACTAGGTTATACATAAAGCTATTATAAGTAGCTAATTCTCTCTAGGTCTTAGAGATAAGGCTTATAGCTAACTTTATTTAAAATTACGTAATTATATAATTATATAATTATATAATAACGCGTTACTATATTAGACTCTAAAAGTAAACTTAAAAAATCTCTAATATAAGCTTAGATTTGCGCCTTATAACACTTATACCTATACTATCTTTATCTTTACTACTAATATAATAGTTACTTTATACGTAATTATAATAGGCTAACTACTTTATATTTATTATATATTACTAATAGCTATCTAGACTATTAACTAGTAGTACTAGTACTAGCTTTATATAATTACGTAATACTAAAAAAGAAACTAAGTAAGTTTATTACTAGTATAAAGCCTCTAATCTAAGATAACCTAAGGTATCTATATATATTTTTTTTTTTAGAGTCTAAAGCTATTATCTTTATAGATATATTACTATATAGTAATACTTTAATAATAGAGCTATAATAAGTACTTTACTCTATACTTAAAATCTATAATAAAGTAGAAATATATATCTATTTTTATATATAGAAATAGAGAGAATTTAAACTTATAGACTAGTCTAAAAAAACTAATCTTTCTTACTATATATTTATTAATTAAAAGTATATAGTAAAGTACTAATTACAGCTATAAATATATAGAATAAAAATAAAATAGTAGTATTCTTATAAGAGTAAAATCTTAGAACTCTAAAAAAAAAAAAAAAAAAATAAAAAA
>NW_026250136.1:0-8721 GCF_024043145.1 Alternaria conjuncta | reverse complement strand
AGACTTTACTTTCTAATAGCTATAGTATCTATAAAGTATTATAGTAGAGCTATAACTTTTTTTTTATTACTTAGTTAAATTAAAACTTTTATTATATATTACTTTTAATAGTCTAAAAGCGTAAGATAAGTAATAAATAAGTAAATAAACCTTACGTAAGTTTATTTATAGTCTTAAGTTTAAGTAATATCTAGAAAAGCTAATAAAGCTAAGTATATTACTTTAGATTTCTTAATAACTAGTTTAGAGTAAAAGTAAAGTATTATATAATAAAAGTCTTAGACTATTAAAAGTAATATATAATAAAAGTTTTAATTTAACTAAGTAATAAAAAAAAAGTTATAGCTCTACTATAATACTTTATAGATACTATAGCTATTAGAAAGTAAAGTCTTCTAAATAGAGTTATATTAAGAAAGTTATAATTTTTTTAGATTTCTAAGGTGTTTGTGTAGTTAAAATATTATTCTAAAATAGTAAATAAGTAGCTACTCTCTACTTATTAGTTGCAAAAGTTAAAAAAAGAGAAGTTGTTAACGTAATTCGAACGGTAGTAGGTCTACCTACTAAGTAACCTACCTAAAGCCTTAGCATTAAGAAAGTTATAAAGTAGAGTTAATATATAGAAACTATTATAAGTAGTAGAGAGTAAAATTTAAAGTAACTTCTAGTAGAGTTAAGCTACTCTACTTCTAGCTAACACTAGAGGTAGTAACTAGATTTTTTAAGGTATAAGGCTATATAGGCCTTAGAGTCTACGCTAGCTACTAGTTTATAAAGCTCTTAATAACGTTATATTACCTTTATCTAATTATTTTACTTTTATTTAGAGTATTATATATATTATACCTTATAGTGCGCGTAATTATATAAAGTTTTAATATTTCTTACTAAAGCTTAGCCTCTAGCTATAGTAGTAAGCTAATATAAGTATTAAATTAATCTACTATAGTAAGCTTATAAAACGCTAACCTTTGTAATTATATAATTACGTAGCTAATTATATATATTTCTAGTTAGGCTAATTAACGTATACGCTTTTATTTTATTATTTATAACCTTTATAAGCTTTATAAGTAAGATAATAATAAACTAGGTAAGTATATATCTAGCTAGTAGTAATAGCTTTCTATATCTTATATAGCTTTTAGCTATTTCTTTTCTTTCTAAATCTTCTAATATTTACTTTTACGCATAAATTAATAAACTAATAAACTAAATAAGTAATAACTTTACTTTAAACTAATAATAAGTAACTAATATATCTTTTATAATTTAACTTTTTAGTTAGTATTTTATAGAGACTTTAATAAAGAAGTAGTTTATAGTATTCTAGATTAGCTTATATAGCTTTTTAAGAATCTAGAAGTATAAAAAGTAAACTAAGTAGATCTTTACTACTTAGGTAGCTTATTAAATCTTTAGAAGTTAATTATAAATAATATTACTAGTAATAAGTTATTATATATTTTATTAAGAATTAAGTAGTAAGCTAGTACTTTAACTCTTAAAAAGTCTTTAGAGTTATAGTCTTTTTATATAAAAAAGAGAAATTTCTTTCTTATACTATATAAGCTTTATAATAACTAGGTATTTATATAATATAAGCTAAACTTTATTAATATTATAGTAAATAGCGTAAATAGTAGTAGTATATAGCTATAATAGTTTCTTTACTTTCTAGATACTATTAAAATAATATAGCTACTTTATATACTTATTATTTTATATATAAATTTACTAACTAATAAAAGTATACGTAGCTTTAGTAATAAGTAAGAAGTACTAATAAAAAAAAGAGTAGTAGTAATAGAGAGTTAAGTATTAGTATAAATATCTTAGACTTAAGCTTAAATAGGTAAGCTAACTAGTAAAGCGTATTAAAAAGAAAGAGAAAGAGATATTATTAGTATTTATATAGTATTACTTTTATTATTAGTAGTAATATAATAAAGAATATAAAGCTAAGTGCTAATTACTTATATTATTTATAGTAACGTAATAAAAAGCTTAAGGCTAAGTACTAAGTACTAAGAGCTAGCTTAGTAGGTAAATACTACTAGTTATATACGTAAATCTATAGTAATAAAGCTATAATACTAAGATATCTATATAATATCTATATAATTACTAGTAACTTATATTTTATATATAATTACTAGTAACTTATATTTTATATATAATTACTTATAAGCTAGCTATATTAGCTATATTATATTTTTTTTAGTATACTAACTACTTATTCTATTTATTATTACGCGTTTATTAGTATAGTCTAATACTATATAATATATATACTACTTTCTATAGCTAGTAAAGTACTATCTCTTTTTAGCTAAGAAAAATATTACTTAGTATAAGCTAAATAAAGTTAAGCTTATTTTAAGTTTTTAGTATCTTTACTATTTTAGCTAGCTTCTTATTTAATATATAAAGCTAGTTAAACTATTTCTTTATAATTACTAAAATATTAAAAAAAAAGTTTATTTAGAAAAGATAGTATATACTTAAAATATATAAAGCTATAAAACGTCTCTTATTAGTAGTAACTACTTTTATTTACTTCTTACTATTCTAATAAAAAAAGTTTCTAGCTTTATTCTTTTAGATATATTCTATAAATTCTTTATTAAAATCTCTTTAAATTAGACTAAAAAGTTAAATACGCTATATATATAACTAGTAAGAACTACTAAAGTAGTACGTTCTATTACGCTAAGTAGTATTATTATAAAAACTAAAGCCTTTATTATAAGTATAGAAAAAAAGTTTAGTATAAGAAAACTTTTATATTTAGTAGATATATTAGTAGATCTTTTTAGATATATATAGAGGTATTAAAAAAGATATAAAATAAAGAGAAGTATTTTCTATATATAAAACTTTATATAATTCTTTTCTAGACTACTATTCTTTATACTATAGTTTATCTCTATAAATATTATTTATATTTTATAATAGTATAGTACTATAATTTAATATTACTCTTAACTTAGAGTTTACCTATACTACTTAGACTTTCTTTTATTAACTTTTATAGCTAAGAGAAAAGGTTTATTATACTATACTCTAACTTCTACTTTTTTTACTAAGAGCTTTCTCTAAGAAAGCTTTTACGTTAACTTTTAAAAATATTTTAATATTTCTATAGCTTTATAGCTTACTTATTACTACTTTTAAGTTTATTTCTAAGTATACTAAAAAAGCCTCTATTATTAATATTCTTTATAAGTATATTATTATTATTAAAGTACTATATCTATAGTAAATATTATAAAGAAAGTTTTTTTAATTTCTATAGTTTTATATAGTAAGTATAAGATATTTAAAAAATATACTTATAATAAGATTACTATATAGAGTTACTAAGTACGTATTATTACTCTACTCTATATTAACACTTTACTATAATAAGTAGCTAATAGAAGTTTTTATAAAATGTTAAATTAGAAATCTTCTTAGTAGAATATTTTATAAATAAAAAGAGGCCTTTATATTATTAAAAAAGAAAATTAAATCTAAAATACTTTTTTTTTTTTATAAAGTTTATAATAGAAGTTTATAAGTTTTTAGTATATATTTATTTTAGTAGTAAAATTATATATTTTATACTTATATACTTATATATAACTAGTTTTAACTAGAAGAATTCTATAATATCTAAATATATCTCTAAAACTAGTTCTAATATAGTTATATAAAACTTAAAAAAAAAAAAAAAAAAAGCCTTTTTTAGTTACTACTACTATTTTATAAAATTAAAAAAGAAGTTCTTAAAAACTTTATTCTAAGCCTATCTAAAAGTAATAGCTCTTCTAATTTAATAGTTCTTACTAACTATTTAAGAAAGAATATAATTTTTATTTTACTAAAAGATATTAGTATAAAAGAATTTTTTTAGATATAAATAAAAAGAGTAGTTTTCTTTTATTATCTTTTACGTGTAATAGTCTTTAAGAGAGTAGGCTAGTTTATAAGTAGTTTTTAGATAATATTAAAGATAAAATTAGAAATTAAGTATATAACTTAAATAGTCTATTACTTAGAAACTAATAGCCGAAAAGAAAGTACTAGTAATACTTAGTTTAGAATATATATTAACTAGAAGTATAATAACTAAGTAAATTAATTTTTAATTACTAGAATAGTAATTAAGAGAAGAGATTTAGTCTTTATAAAGGTAAGCCTTTTCTTTTAATAATATAAATATAACATTTACTCTACTTAAAAAGAAAATTATTATAAAGTAGCTTATAGTATACTAGCTTTAATTAGATTTATAGTTACTATAACTTATAAGATTAAAAAAGTATATAAGTATAGTTAAGTAGAAATAGCTAAAGTATAATAGAAATAATAGAAGTATTCTAACTATTACTTATAAGAAGCTTAAAAGCTATATATAAGAAATAGAGTATAGCTCTAATATAGACTTAATCTTATAAATAGATATTTTTATATAAAGTAAGATTAGAAAAGTAGCTACTATAAAGTTATACAAGAAATTCTACTATTAAATATAAAGCTTAATATATTATTAAGAGTATACTTTAACTTCTATATTAACTACTTAAATCTTAATCTATAAAATCTACTAATTAGCTAATTAGTAAACTAATAATTCTATAGCTTATAAGATAGTTTTAAAAGAGTAAAGTCTATTACTAGTATACTAAAAAAGGTATAACTAAAAGTTTAACTTGCTCTTAGAAATAGAGAAACTAAAGCTTAGAGTCTTAGCGCTACTATTTCTAAAGTAGTTAAAGCTTTTTAATTTAGGCTAGCTATAAAGCTATTCTAATACTAAAGTACTCTTTAAGAAGATTTTAATACTAATCTTTAAAAGAATTATAATATAATTATCTATACTTATTAGCTTATAACTAGTAGAGTAATATATTCTAAAGTTTTATAGTTAGAATATATATTCTAATATTTTAGTAAAAGCGCGCTTTTTCTATTTTATATATTACTCTTAGTAATCTAATACTAAATACAACGCTAGCACTTTATATAAGTAATAAGGCTTTTAAATAATTATAAGTATAGAACTAATCTTTTACTTATTATATTATTTTACTTACTAAAGCTCTACTAAGTTACTTTATTATAATTCAATTACTTTTCTCTTAATTATATTACTATTACTATCTTTATAGATACTATTAGAATTATTATTAAAAATAGTGTTATAGTAAAGATTATAATCTTTTTTATTATTCTTATAACTACTACTATTATACGCGATAATAAGGCCTACTTTACTAATAATATAGTCTTTACTAAAACTATTAATAGTTATTACTTTATAAGCGTTTTTAAAAAGTATATAAAATAAATAGATTTAACTATTATCTTTTACTAAGACTTTACTTTTAATAATCTTATTAATAAAATAAAATACTTATTTTATTATCTAAATTTAGATATTATAAATTACTTAGTAGCTAGAATTATATATATTACTAAAATTCTAGAGAACTTTATTAATACGCTAATAAGTAAGTACTCTTTACTAAGTATAGATACTATTTATATATACTTTACTACGTATATAATTAGAATAGAGTTAAGACTATATCTTAGCTATATAATATAGAGTAATATTCTTCTATAATAGTATACCTTAGAGAAGAATCTTAAGAAAAGTAATAAAAGATAGAATAATAAGAATAAAGTATTTATAGATAATTCTTAGTAAGTAAATAGTATTATATAGATAGTAGTAGTATTAAAGCTCTACTAAAGCTATTAAGACTATAAGAAATTATAATTACATTATAGTTATTAGATAATAAAGATAATATTATAGTTATAGTTAGTACCTATAGAATAAATATAGTATATTCTATTTATAGTATATCTATTACATTATATTATATTATTTTTACTTATTTCTAGTTATAGTATAAAGAAAGTTATATAAGTAAGTATAGAGTTCGTCTATAGACTAGTAATAATCTTATTACTAATAGTAATATATTCTAAATTAATTTTCTACTTTGTTTTATTTTAAGTCTTAAGCTTTTACTTATTAGAGTATATTACTATTTTATTATAATTCTATATTCTTAGAAATAATAAGTACTTTACTTTATCTTATAATTAGTAATAAAGTAATTAAAAAAATCTAATTTTTTAGTATATAGTAGATAGTATATAAAAACCTATACTCTTAAAACTCTATATTTCTAATACTAAAGCTTTCTAATCTTAAACGCTAACTTAATTCTATACTAAAGCTTTACTAAAGTTTTACTAACTAAAGCTAAATTTAATCTTAGTAACTAAGTATATTAAAGCTAACTAATATACTACTAAAAAATAATATCTAAAATTTTTATACTTTATTAGCTATATAAAAGAACATCTAAGTATAACCTTATATATATTATGTCTACCTAGTAGTATTATAATTTATTACGTATATATTAGTTAACTTAAGTAGTAATATTATAGAATTCTAGATAACTATAAAATAACTATAAAAGTAAAAAACTTTATAAGCTAATACTATATAATATAGCTAGAGATAATTCTATAGTAAAAAAGATACTATATAGCGTAGTTAAAGAGCTTTTTGAATATAATAATTAAGATTCTATAGTATATAATTTTCTAGTATATAGTAGTAAGTTCTAATACTAGTAGAAACTTACTATTTTAAAATAGCTACTAAAAATTACGTCTAGTAAAAAGAAACTAGTAAGGATATAATTATTTCTTATCTTTTAGTAAAAAGTATTATCTAATATATCTATTTACTTAAAAGTCTATATAAGTTACTAAGCTTTAAAAAGTTTTCTAAGTATATCTAGATTATCTTAACTTTAAACATAATCTATAAAGTTATATTTTTATTAGTATCTAGAGCTCTAAGCTTCTAAGAGAGTCTTTATAAAACTAGACTAGATATTATACTTTTTATAATATATTAAAAGCTTTATTACTCTACTTATAAAGCTTTAGAGATTAAATATAATCTAAAGAGTAAAATATCTAATTAGCTAATTAAAGCTTCTATTTTATTAGCTATAGACAAATTACTATAAGTATAGAGTATTAGTATTTTACGCGTAGGCTACTATAGTAGATTAATATTACGCGCTACGTTAGCTTACTACTATAGCTAGTACTAAGTTTTAGTAAGAAATATTAAAACTTTAGATAATTACGCGTACTATAAAGTATAATATAATATATTATATTAATAGTCTAGATAGAAGTAAAAAGGTTTAGATAGAAGTAGTATAGTTATATAAGTAAGTTAAAAGAGTAGAGTATAGTTTTATATCTTAAAAAAATCTAATTATTACTTTCTAGTAGACTAATAAGTAGAGTAACTAAATCTATTTAGATTTACTATAAATTTTGTTATATAAAGGCTAGGCTTACTACTAGTTATAGATAATTATAGTAGTAGTAGAACTAGCTTAATAAGTTTACTATAGCTAGTTTAAATAATATATTATTTTTAAACTTTCTAGATATCTATAATTAAGTTTAGACTATCTTTTTATAAGTATAAAATCTTTTCTTATCTATTAGAATAACTTCTTTAGCTTGTATTAGCTAACTAATATAAATACGTATATAAAGCTTATAATAAGTAACTTTAATTATATATAGTAGAAAATAATAATAAAGAACTAAAGAATATAGTTAGTATTAATATAGATATATAGATTAATAAGGCGTATTAGTACAAAAGCAAAAGAGATAAGCTAGTATTAATATTATTATTATTATTAATATATACGTAGTTATACTTATATTATAATAATATAATAAAATTATAAACCTAAATAGTAAGTGCTAAGTGCTTAGTGCTAAGTAATAAGTAAATACTACTACTTCTATATAGCTAAATCTATCGTAATAAAGCTATAGTAATTTAGAATTAATATTAAAATTATTCTAGTAGTTCTAAAAAACACTGTCTTAGAGTTATTTAACGTCTTTTAATATCTTTAAATGTTTTTTTACTATAAATAAAACTTAGAATTAGACTTAAAATACTATAAAGATTATAATAACTTAGTTATTATAATCTTTTTATAATTAAGCTTTGTTAAGATTACACTTATTATTATTTTCTTAACAAATTAGAAAAATTCCTAGTAAATCTAATTACTTACGTAATTAAGATTTTAGTAGCTAGTTTTAATCTACTATACTAGAAGATTCTAAAATATCTTTATTTATCTTAGCCTAGTTTATATTAGAGTTATTACGTAAGATAATAACTCTTATCTTTCTTATTTCTCTTTTTATAATTACTAAAAGATCTAGTAATAAACTAATTATTAGTCTATATAATATAATATATAGACTAATATAATTAGTACTAGTCTAGATTATAAATCTAGAAGATAAGAAAGATTTAGTAGACTTAGATTATAAATCTAAAAATTAAGTAGATTTAATTATAAATTCTTATCTTTAGATAGAAATAAGTAGATATTTACGTAATTATTCTAGTAGCTATTTTCTATAAAAGAAATAGTAATTCTCTATAGTTATTCTTTACTTAGTAATAATATTATTACTTTTTACCTATTATTTACTTTATAATTACTTATTGTAAAGAATAGATAGGTAACAAGAACTATTCTCTAATAATAGAATATAGCTTTGTTAGAACAAAGTAGTTAAATACTATAATAAATAGTATAACTAATAAAGATTGCAATAAAGTAATTACAGAGTAAATAGTAGGTA
>NW_026250135.1:0-36516 GCF_024043145.1 Alternaria conjuncta | reverse complement strand
TAGTAATTATAAATATAGTAGCTTAACTCTATAGAATAAGTCTATTATAGCTTTATAGCTATTAATCTCTAGATTAGATATTATATAAATAGTTTAGAAAGTATTTCTAATATTATTAGCTACCTAAGATTAGACACTAGGCTACTAATCTTTACCTAGATTAGAGTAGAATCTATACTTATAGCTATTAAGTGTATCTACTTAATAGTAATTACGTAGCTAGAAAGCACTATTAAGACTTTAAAGTTAAGCTTTATAGCTATATAGAATATCTTATTAGCTATTAAGCTTCTAATATATATTATATATAGGTACTAGTAATTAATTAGGTAATTATAACTTATAATATTACCTTTAATAAGTAGAAGTTCTATTAAGGTAAGCGTAAAGAGAAGCTAACTAGAGATTAAGTAATTAAGTAAATTAAAATACTTAATAATAGTAAGCTTATTAATCTTATAGAGAACTTTAATATTCTTTCTATTAATTAAATAGTAAGTATAGTAAAGCTATTAACTACTAAGTAAGATCTTAGAGATAACGTAAACTATAATTAAAGTAATAAAGTTAGCCTACTTATTAAATATAATTAAGGCTCTATTAATTTAATAGAGATAGAATATAAAGCTAGTATTCTATTAGAAATTTCTAATAATTAGTAGCTTTCTACTAGACTTACTACTCTAGAATCTACGCCTAAGTATAAGATTTTAGAGATAGATAATTAAAGTAATTATAAAGTTTCTAATAGTTAAAAAGTAGTATATACGCCTAAAAGAGCTAACCTATTAGAGCTTAGAAATAAAGAGCTTTCTATATATAGATTAGAAGATCTAACTCTATCTATTAAGTCTATTATAATAGACTCTAGTTCTATAAAAATAGATAAAAAACTAGCTTAACTAGAGTAAGCGCTAAAGAGACTAAGAGGTAGACTATCTAAATTAGTAGCCTTCTTTTAATAATTAATATAGCTATAAGATTAGCTAATAGCTAAATTCTCTAGAACGCGCTATAGTAGAAGAGTTATAGATAAAGAGTTTAAGCGCTCTTTTTCTATAAATATCTATTAACTATTAAAATGCTTAAAAGGCAAGAGTAAATAGTCTACTTAGCTTAGTAATTAACTAAAGAGTAACAGCGTAGGTAGTGTAAATATAGTAATTATAGACTTAGTTAATAAGTAAGCCTAGATTAACTTTTATAAGATCTATCTTCTTAGTTTTTAAAAAGACTAGAATAATTAAGCTAGCTATAAGACTATAAACTCTATTATTATAACTACTACGCTTAGTAAGTATAAGCTAAAAGCTACTTACTAACACTATAATAATCTCTAAGAGCTACCTAGATTATAGAAATAACTAATCTAGTATCTAATATATATACTCTTTAAAGATACCTTTAAAAGAGAAATTAATTAGCTAAGTAAGAAGAGAATCTAAATAGAAATCTATAGGTTAAAAGCCTAAGATTAGCTACTTCTATTAAAATAGGTATAAACTTATAAGTATAATTAGAATAGCTATCTTCTTAAATATAAAGCTTAAATTATAGTTTATAGTAATCTCTAGAAAAAGAACTTAATTAATATAACTTATATAGTAATACTTACTATAAAGTTCTTTTACGCTGTAATAGTAATTACTATCTAGAGTAATCTAGAGATTAAATAGTTTAATATTATAGAAGCGTTTCTTAACATAAAGATTATAGTAGAGAACCTAGTAATCTATAAGATACTAGATAGCTTTAGAAAGCTAGAATTATATATATAGCTTAACTATACGCTTTATAGATTATAAAACTTTCTACTATTATAGTATAAGAAGTTCTTAGAAACGCTAAAAGCTATTAGTATAATAGCTTCTTAAAAAAAGCTCTACCTCTTCTTTAATTAAGAACATAAGATTCTTATTCTTTTCTATATTAATAATATTCTATTACTCTATTATAAGAATATAAAGTAATAAGTAATAGCTATATAGGCTAAGATCTCTAGCAAGTATAAGATCTAAGATTAGAGAGATATAGAATAGTTTCTAGGTATTTGTATAATTAGAGACTAATATCTAAAGATAATTATACTTATTTATAATACGTATATAGATAAGATACTTAAGAAGTTTAAGCTTAGAGATAGATCTTTCTTTCTAATACCTCTACTATTAGAAAAGCTAATTAAGAATACTAGAGAAGTAACTAAGTCTAAAATTAAAAGATACTAGAAAATAGTTAGCTCTATACTTTATATAGTAATTATACTCTAACTAGATATAGTGTATACTATCTTAAAGCTCTTATACTTTCTTATAAACCTAAGTAATAAGTATAAGAAAGCTATAGAGTAAGTAATTATATATCTTTATTATACTTACTATAATATAATCTAGTATAGTAACTATAATAGATCTAATCTAATAATTACTAAAGATATATTCTTTGCTAATAATCTAGAGACTTACTAATTATCTTATAGCTATATTACTATATTATATAAAAGTATAATCTTTTAGAAAGCTATAAAGTAAAGTATAGTTACTACTTCTACTATAGAAGTAGAGCTACTTACTTTTAAGTACACTACTAAGAAAGCTATAGCGCTTAAGCGCTTTCTTAAAGAGCTTACGCTTAATTTTAAAGAACTCTAGACTATCTAGTGTAATAATTAGTAGATAATTAAGCTAGTTATTAGAAAGAATAAGTATATTAATACTTAGCTTAGATATATTAATATCTAGAATATATAGCTATAGTAGAAATATACTAAAGAATTATTTAAGGTTAAGTATTTAGAGACTATAATTATACCTATAGATAGATTAACTAAATTACTTACTTAATAATAGTTTAAGAAGTTTAAATAGCTACTTAACTTATAAGATTTATAATATTTAATTCTTAAGAAGTAGATAGAGTAGAGAGATCTTTATTTAAACTACTACTATAAAGATTAATTATATCTAAGCTAGATCTTAGTTACTCTAACTAGCGCCTAGTTATAGAGAAGTAATTACTAATAATTAATATAAGTACAAAGTAGATAAATTACTAAACTTTTCTACTAGACTAACCTACATAGCTATCTACTTACTAACTACTATAGCGCTAATCTCTCTAATTATAACTCTTATAGTTATTTTTATTAAAAGTAGGCTTACTATTCTAGCTATTCTTAAAGTTCTTAACCTAAGCTTATAAATAAGTAGTCTTAGTAGCTTAAGTCTATATATAAATCTTAAGCTATATCTAATTATACTTAGTATATAGTAGCGCCTCTATATACTTAGCCTTAGCTAGCTAACGCTAAGTATAGTAATAGAATCTATTACTTATAATACTAGATATAGAGCTATTAGACTAGTAACTATATAGCTAAGAATTATAATAATAAGAATAATTATTATGTAGCTAAGACTAATAATTATACTACTAAGACTAGTAGTTACGCTACTAAAACTAATAATAACTATACTAATTCTACTACTAATTCTATAGTAGCTAATTTCTAAATTAAAGAGCCTATATCTAGAAAGTTAGTAGTAGTAGCTACTAGAATAAGCTTTAATAATAATATTCTAAGTATTATAGTATTAGATTAAAAGCTATAGATAGATAACTCTAAGTAGAAATTATAGGCAGAGCTATCTAGCTACTACCTATATTAATCTCTCTTATTCTCTTACTTAGTATTATAAACTTACTATAAGTACTATATTAATTAAAGTCTTAGAGAGTTATAAGCGTAGCACTTTTTAAGCTCTTTTTACTTAAGAACTTAGAAGTTTTATCTAATAATTTAGCTAGTATCTTAGAACTATCTTTAGCTTTTTTTTTTTACTTTTTATAAGTATAGAGATCTTAGTAGAGCTACTTATAATACTTAATAGCGTTCTTAGAGCTCTAGCGCTATTATTAAGTTAGTAAAAGATTAAAAAAACTAAAGAGAAAAGTATTATAAACTTACTTTAGAACTATAGTAATCTACTAAGCTTATAAAGTAATTATATAAATCTTAATTAGTAGTATAGTAGTTATAAAAGTTATAGAATAAATAATACATAACCTAATAGAGTTACTTAAAATAATTAGTCTTCTAAATATTATTAAGAAGCTACTAATAAATATAATACTTATACTTAGAAAGTTAAAGAGTATTATAGTTAGGTAATACTCTAACTTACTTACGCTAATAACTAGTATATATTAGATATAGATAATCTAGAAGAGTCTTAGATATAGAAGCCTTACTCTTAGACTTCTTATAAAAATAACTATAACTATAACTATTACTTAGAGACGCTTACTTCTCTTAATCTTAAGCGCTTTAGTTCTTAATATAGTTAGATTACTAAAGACCTAAATTCTAAGTCTAGAATATATTATTAGTAATAAAGATACTACTTTTAGAAATAGACTTAATAGTTTCTTAGATATTCTAGTTATTAAGGTTATTAAACTAAGAGGCCTTATAACCTAAGTAGACACGCTTAGCGTATAACTCTAATTACTTATAATTCTTATAAAGATTATTATTACTAAAACTACTAGTTATCTTAAAGCTCTAACTTAGTTAATTATTAGAATTTATAAAGCTCTAAGATAGTTAAGTACTAGAAGCCTAATTATCTTAGGTAAAGCTACTAGAGAATAAGCTATTAGCTACTATTATTCTAGAAGAGAAAGATAGAATTTAAGTAGTAGTGTTTTTAAGTTAAGCGTAGTAGAGAGGTTAAGTACTTAACTATAAAGCGCTTAACTATAGAGCGCTATTAAGTAGAGCGCTATTACACTAAGCGCTATTACGCTAAGTACTAGCTTATATATTATAATTACTACTACTAGAGGTATTATAATTAGAGCGTAGAACGCTATTATAGTAGAAGCTAAAGCGCTAACGCTTATAGCTAAAGTTAGAGTTAGAAGTTAGATTATTAGACTAAATTATAATAGTTAGCTATTAATTTAGGTATAAGAGTAAGAACTTACTATAGTAATAGAGAGAATAGAAGAGTAAGTAGAGTAGAGAAGTAAGTAGAGTAGTATATTAAGTAGAGTAGAGAATTAAGCGTAAAGCTTAAAAGCGTTAAGGCTTAAGAGCTAAGAATTTTAAGTAGATAAGTTAATTAAATAGATAGCTTATTAGCTTATTAGCTTAAGTATCTTAATAATATAGAAGTAGATAATTATAGTAGAAAAGAGAAGAATTAGAGAACTTATTATTATAAAGTCTCTAATTCTAGCCTAAGCGCGTATCTATATAGGTAGCTAGCTTAGCTTATTAAGCTCTTAATTACGCTATAAACTTTACCTAGAAGAGATTAGAAGCCTTAATCTTACTATTAGAATTATCTCTTACTAGTTAGATACTTAGATTTCTATAGCTATTAGCTATATTCTAGGCTATTATAAGGTAATTTCTAAACTAATAGAGTTAATTTCTAAGCTATTAGGCCTTATTTAAATAAGTAAGAGCTTACTACTATTAGTATTAAGTATAATTAAACACTTAATTAGGCTGTAATCTACTACTACGCTCTAGATTCTTAAGCCTAGACTTTACTAGAGTATACTAATTATAGTAGATTTAATAGAATTAATTTTAGTAGAGTAGATTAATACTTTTACTACTCTAGAAGGTATATTAAAGTTAGAGAGTAGTTGTAATTACTTAATTATAGATACGTAATTACTTAGCTCTTAGGTATATAACTAGAGATTTTATTCTAACTTTCTTTAGAAGTAGATTAATTATAATATACTTAATTATCTCTAATTATTAATTATCTCTAGCTCTAATAATAAGTAGTTAGTAAGCTTTCTACTTTTAAGCTTAAGAGTAAATACTAGTTATAAAGCTCTAATACTAAGTAAATTAATCTATATCTAATAGTATGCCTATAAAACTTAGAAAGCTAGAAGTAGTATACTAGGTATATAAAACACTTTATCTACTACCTACTATATATCTATAATGCTTAAGAAATAGGCGCTAATAGTAGTAGAAGTAATTTATTTTAAACTTAGCTTAGTATAGAGAGTAAACTAGATTTAGACACTAATAGTTAGACTAGCCTCTTACTATACTATAAAGATAAAATATATAATATAAAGTAGCTATTCTCTTAAGCTAGTAGCTAAAAGTAACTTACTAAAAACTTTATTAGCGCTATATACCTAAATAGCCTAGCTTCTTAAATTATCTATCTTCTATGTCTATTTTAAGAGTTTATATTTTATATTACTAGAGATAAGCTTTTTAGTAGTAGGTTAATTTACTTTCTTACTATTATAAGTATTAATAAAACTACTAACTATCTATAAGAAGCTTATAATTACTTCTATATACTAGTAGAAGTAGTATACTATATACGCGTATTAGCTATTAAAATTCTACTTTCTATAGCTAATTACTAGTAGTAGACTAAGTAAGATAGAGAGAATTTTATTTAGATAAGAAAGTAGTACCTAGTTAATAGTATGTATAGTCTCTTTAGTAAGATACTAAGCTTTTTAGTATATTTAAAGTATATTATATTAAATACTACTAATATCTTTATTTTATAGTAGTCTAAAGATAAGAGTACTTTATATATATATAGTTAGCTAATCTTATTAACTAGTTTTTAAGTAATAGTTACTAGTATACTATAAAAGAAAGAAAACATTCTTTAGAAAAACTTACTTTAGACTACTATAAAAGTAGAGTAATTTTAAATACTACTTATAAAGATTTAGAATAATATTACCTTTAGCTAAAGAGGCTACTTCTTTCTTTTATACTCTAATAATAAATTAGTAGATAGTTTAGAAAAAACTATATCTAAGATACTAGCTAGTTTTTAAAGCTATAAACTATATAGCCTCTAAAATTCTTTCTAGTAACTCTAAGTAGTACGCTACTATCTAAAAAAGGTAGACTAATTTCTTAAAATTCTTTTCTTTCTTACCTATATTACTAGTAGATAGCCTACTAGAGGTACTAAAATTACTTCTACTTACTATTATAATAGCTATATATAAGACTAAAATATATTTATTATAAATAGCTAGATAGTGTTTATTAGCTAGTATTATAAAAGTTAGGCCTTATAAAATAAGTCTAAAGTTATTCTATAGTTTTTACTCTAGTAAGTTAGTTAGTTATTTACTATCTACCTAGTATATATCTAGCTACTTACTAAGCACTTTAAAAGTAAAGTGTAAGACGCTTCTTTAATAAACTATATCTAAGTAACTACTACTAGCTTTTAGAAAACTAACTAGCTTAGTAATATTATTACTTATAAAACTAGAATCTAGTTAGACTACTAGCTTACTATCTTATAGTACTACTACACTACTATTATAATTAGGCGTAAGATAGTTAGCTTAAAGTTTAGTAAAAGTATAAAGAAAGTACTTACTAAGAGTAAATAAAAAGAGCCTAAAATATAGTCTAAAAGTAGATTAGATTTTTAGGCTAGCTACTTAGAGCTTATAAGTACTCTTTACTATAGTATTAAAATAAGTATTATATTCTACTTTAGCTACTACTTACTTAAACTATTTTAAACTTTAAGTAGCTAGTAGTACTTATTTCTTTAACTTTTAAGCGCCTTATCTACTAAGCTTATACTAAAAGGTATAATAAAAAGTAGTATATTAGATAAAAAAAGAAGTAATACTAGAGCTACCTAGCTAACTAGTCTATCTAATTACTAGCTTATAAGTAATAAAAAGTTTATAGTAATTAGTAATTCTAACTTTTAAGCTTTAGTTTATAAAGTTATATAAAAAAAAAGCCTACTTATATTTAAATTACTAGAGTAGAAAATTATACTATAAGTAATTCTAGCTAGTAAGACGCTACTTATTATAGTACTTCTAATAAATAGTAGTAAGAGTCTTCTCTTTATAGCGCTTACCTATCTTTTAGACCTAGAAGTTACTATTATTATTATACTCTTTTATAAACTAATTTAAGATCTAAAGTACTAGTTAGTAAAAGTTTAAATTCTAATAATTAAATAGCTAGTAGAGCGTACTAGATATACTCTAGCTACTATAATTATAGTTAGTGTAGACACTATAGAAAAGTATAAGTTTTTTACTTTTATAAATATACTAAGCTAGAGTAGTATACTTAGACGTATTATTATTAATAAATATTATTAAATATTTACTAGCTATAACTAGTACCTAAAGTTAGCTTATCTTACTTACCTACGCGCTATTTTAGCGTAGATAGTATTACTTACTACTATCTAACTTTCTCTACTTAAGCTTAAACTAGAGTATACTATAAGTATAAGAACTTTATATATTATACGCGCCTTTACTATATATATAAATATTTAGTATCTAGTTTAGAGATATTAGCTAGAGAAACTATTATAAAAGATAGAGAGTATTACTAGATACTAGTTACGCTAGCTACTTCTAGATAAAAAAGTAATTATCTATTACTAGTATATAGATTAGTGTAAAAGAATAGAGAAAAAGTTAAACTACTTTTACTTTTATACTTAGCTAAAGTTAGGCTACTACTTATAGGCTTTAAAAATCTAGCTTACTAGTAGAGGTCTAATTATAGCTACTTTATTTCTAGAAACTAGTATTAACTACTCTAAGATTATAAAAGTACTTTACGCTAGCTTTTTATATAGAATAATTAACTTTATATAAGAATTAAAGCGCGCTAGTTATTAGAGTAAGCTAGTTAATTTAGTTATATTAGTTAAATAGCTTCTAGCGTAGAAGCTCTAGATAGCTAAACTAACTAATAACTTATAGTGCTTATTAGATAAGAGCACTATATAAAGTTTTATTAATACTAGCTAAAGCGCTTACTAAAGAAGTATTCTAAGCTACTTTCTAGATAGCTAGCTAGTAATCTATACTAAAATTTTAGCTACTAACTATAACTTTTATAGTAAAGATTAGTTTAAATTAGTAGCTTTAATTTAGAAAAAAGCTAAAGATAAAGCTAAAATTTATAAGATACTATAAGAGTTAGCTAGTAGTTATCTAATTTATTAGATAGTAGGTACTATAAACTAGTATAATTACTTATACGCTAAATATAGCTAGTATAAGATATATTAGACTCTTAGACTAGAGAGCTATAAGAAGTTTAGAGATTACTTTAAAAAGTATACTTAGTAGACTCTAGTAACCTATATCTACTATAAGTATAGACTTAGCTAATACTTTTATGTAACTAGTAAGAAAGTTACTATAATATATTAGTATCTAGATATAATATTTCTAGTTCTACTTATAGTATTTTTATATAGTAAGTAAGTATTTAATAAATAAAGAATTATATCTAAAAACACTAATACTCTACTTATATAGTTTACGTAGAAGTATAGATAATAAAAATAAAGTACTATTATTAGTAATATAATAGTAGTTTTAGACGCTATTCTTATCTAGATAGATATACTATAAGCTCTTTATACTAGACTTTAAAAGTAAAACTATAAATAGTTAGTTATAATATCTATAGGCTAGATAGTAAAGAGAAAAGTATTTTAGTAATAGATTTAAGGCTAAGTAACACTTTTACTCTACTAATAGTAAAGAATAAAACTTACTAGGTTTAGGTTAAGTTTACTGCGCAACATAGAGAAAATTAAAGTAAAGTTTTATTTATCTATAACCTTTTTTCTTTATAAACCTCTAGATATACTTTACAAAACTACTATTAATTAAAGTAGAAAAGAATATAGAATTAAAATATTACTACGCGCAGTCTCTATCTTTAATTCTTTATTATATATTATAACTATAAGCCTTTGCGCACGCGTTTCTTACTAAAGTTTCTATCTATAGCTCTCTAACTAACTATAATTATTATCTATAGCGCTAAGACTAACTATTATTTCTATCTATAGCGCAAAAGAAGCTTAGCGTAAATAAATTATCTTAAAGAATTTAGGCTAGCCCGCAATTCTCTACTATTTACCTCTTTTCTATACTTCTCTTCTTTATCTATCTATTGCGTATAATAGTCTTAACGCATTTACTATATTACTATATTTCTACTTATTATATACTATACCTACTATAAACTCTATATAGACTATCTCTTATAACTATAATATACTATCTATTATAGTCTACCTACGTAACTTATTATATATAACTTATTACGTATAATAGCCTATTACTACTATTCTATAGCTATATTACGCCTTATAATATAATATACTTTAAAGCGTAGATATTATACAAATATTATTAAGTATATATACAACCTACTAATAGAGTATACTACTCTTAATACTCTATATTATTTATATACGCTCTACTACCTATATATAATAGAAAAGTAATATTATAAAAGTAATATAATTAGAATCTAGCTATAAATCTCTTTATACAGCTACCTAAACTAAAGATATAATAGTATTATAAACTAACGTATTTATATATTACTATTATAACTATAGCTATAACTATAGCAACTAACCTATAATAGTAACTTAATCTTCTAAGTATAAGTTACTAGCAATTTTCTATAGCAACTAACTAGATACTCTACTATTATAACCTTGCTATATATCTAATAAATCTACCTTTATACGCGCTTAACTTAATTTTAACTATACTTAGCTATATACTATTATAATTATGCTTATTAATACTATTACTAGATTAAGATTTAAAGGCATGCTACGCTAGTAATACTATTCTTATTTTTATATTAGATATAATATTATTACTTTTTAATATTAACACTATTACTATAATAACTAGAAATTTACGCTAAAACCTATAATAGCGCTATTATTTACGTTTACCTTTATAATAAATACTAGACCTAGTTAAACTATAAATTATACGCTTAAACTACCTCTTATTAATAAGCACTATTCTTATAACTATAATACACTATAGACTTTACAAAAGTTACTACTAATCTTATAGTTATTTATACGTCTATTAAGATATAAGCTAAATATACACTTATTACTTCTAGTATACAAGAGTTATAATAATAGCTCTAATAAAGAATTTTACTACTTTATTAATATTCTTTTTATATAACAAATAGTGTTTATACTTAATAAGATTATAGTAATAGTATCTTAGCGCGCTCTTAAAGATAAGTAAACTAATATTACTACTAGTTCTTATTAATTTTATAAGCTAAACTTAACTATAACACTAGTTCTATTTCTAAACCTAAAGTAGAGTTTAACTTTAAACTTCTCTATACTACTAACCTAGAACTAAAAGATATTAAAAACTATAATAGCAGCTACGCTAACGTTTACCTACTCTTCTTAAGCTAAACTTAAAGACTTTATATTTATAAAGGTAACGCTAAGAGTAAGCCTATTAAGATATCTAATATAGAAAAGGCCTTAAGTAAATATAACAGCGTATTATAAGTAAAGACTAGCGTATTTTATAATACCTACCTACACTAAAATTCTAATATATCTAATATAAGTAGAACAAAGATTAATGTAGATTAGATAGAACTAAATATAAGATAAAGTAGAATAATTAATATAAATACCTATCTTATTCTATTATTATAAACCTATTATATTAGCTATTTAATCTAAATTTACTAGCGTACTATATAGAGTATACGTATAATATAGAACGTAGTATAATAAAAACTAATAAGTAGAATTAACTATAACTATAACTAACTCTACCTTCTACTAAGAGATATATATACACTATATATCTATATAGAGGTTTTCTTATAGCTATAGCTAGTACTTCTTATAAAGTATATATATACGTATATATCTTCTAAAATATTATATATAGATTTATATATAACTATAACTAATTTCTCTATAAGTATTTATATCTTAATATAGATTTTATAAAAATAGTTTATAGTCTAATTATATACCTATTATTATGTAGCTATTTTTATATAGGTAATAATCTCTACGTTACTACGCGTACTGTAATAGTTAAGCAAAATTATAAATATATAATAAGTTTAATAGAAGTAAGCTAGTATTTTATATACTATCTACTATAACTATATTTATATAATTTTACTATTTCTAGTAGCTATTATTATAATAGAGTAACTCTAGAAATCTTATTAGACTAGAAAGCAACTATTTACTATAAACCTATATCTCTTACTAGTATTAGCCTTAATACTATAGTAGTTATAGTTAAATAAGCTATTAGAGTTAGTAATTAACTTCTATTCTCTAACTTTAATAAACTTAGCTTTATAGATACTATTATTAGTATAAGCTAGTGTAAGAATCTATTATAACTAGGCTCTACTATTCTATATAATATAGAGCACTATAGCTACGCTAAACAACTTCTATAATATATTAAAAGACATGTATAATATAGTAAGAATTCTACGTAGTAGATTAGCAGTGTCTATTAGCGCAAAGTTAACGTTATCTAGGTTTAGATATAGATAGATAACTAATATAAAGTATAGAAGCTTAATATTACTAGGCTACGCTATAATAATTTTTATAATATCTATTAGAGTTATACTATATTAGAGAAACTTAATACCTAGAAAAGTATAGCCTATAAGGTTATAGAGATTAATATTAGAAAGAAAACTAAAGTGCTTACTAGCTAGATAGAGATAGTCTAGCAGAATAAAGCCTATACGTTTAGCCTAGTTATATACGTCTTACTATAACTAAGAGCGTAGTATATTTAACTAAAGCTAGAAATAGTAGCCTTAGATAATAACTATAACTAGGTCTAACGTAATTTATATACGTTTATTAAAAGTTACTACTAGTTTAGCTATAAGGTTAACCTTAATTATAGAGATCTAATAAGCCTATTAAACTTAGTAATCTTTTATATATATATACTACTAAACTTATATTTAAAGATTCTATATACTAGTAGAAGTAGAGGCCTTCTATACTCTTAATTTCTTTATTTACGTATACCTTTCTCTTAAACAAAGTTAGTATAAGTACTATTAATATTATACGTACGTTAATAATTATAAAATAATATAGAGAAGTAAGAAAATAAACGTTTAAAATTAATAAATAAGAGTAATCTTACTAACTATAATAGGCGTAATATAGAGTTATATGCTATACTATTATTTAATACAACTCTATTATAAACGTACTCTAACACTAACTATCTACTCTAGGTTTTTTAGAAACTAATTAGGCAACGTCTAATAACTCTTACTTTTTACTAACTTTACGTTTAGTGTAGACTCTTATATCTTTCTAAATTCTAAGCTATAACTATACCTAGATGTCTATATAGTAAATTCTTCTTACTATTAATCTAATATCTCTTACTCTAAGTAGATATAGACTATTATAACTATAATACTTAAGATAATTCTTAGTACTAAAGTTATAATAATATCTATGCCTAGTAGCTTTATAAGTTGTTTTACTATTTTAATACGCGTAAGGTTACCTTTACTTATAATTAATAAGCTTAGTAATATCTTATTATTCTTACTACTATAGCTTACTATCTCTACTTACTTTTACTACGCTTTTACTATCTTTATTATTATGTTCTTACTCTAATAGTTATATATAATTACGTTGCTCTTTATATTCTATCTACTACTAACCTCTACTTTTTACGCTAATAATATAACTTCTATATAATTAACTATAGTAAATTTATAAGTCTAACTAAACAAAACCTTAGCTATAATATTTACTAACTATATCTAGTATTATAAAGAGCTACTAGCTCTTCTTCTAGTAACTATATATATTATTATATATAGTATAAAAGAAAGTGTCTTTAATATTATAGAGTACCTTAAAATTATTAATATAAAAACTTTACTTCTATATATAGCTAACTAATAGTCTATACTTATTATTTATTTTAATAGTATAATATACAGCCTATATAAAGACGTAATTATTATAATTATTAAAAGCTTAAGCGTAGCTAACGTAATTAATAAAGCTTTTTTAAATTAAATTCTAAGGCTATTATCTACGCAACTATATATTTCTACTATTATTATAGTAGTAAACTATACTATTACTACTATATCTACCTTATTTGCGGCTAGCGTTAGCGTAGCTAGTTACTACATCTAGCGTATCTATTATAACTAAGCGTTGCTCTATACCTACTTTACCTAACTACTTATCTAACTATAATAGAAGTGTTATCTAATTATTAGAATATATATTAGATTTAACTAAAACCTAACTACGCTTTAGTAGTTTATTAACGCTATTACCTAGTTAAACTACGCAGTAGTAATATTTCTAATCTAAGTTAAGGTAATTATACTATTAGGTAATATAACTACTATCTAGGCTATTTATAGCTTACGTAGAGTTAGTATATATATAGTAGATTAAGCTTTATAGTTACTAGAAAAGAGAAATATAGTTAAACCTTTTGTATAGAAATATATAGAAAAGTAAGAGTACGTAAAGAATCTATAATAAAATTATATATCTACTAGATCTATATTTCTTAAGTTAAGATACTACTCTAATTCTAAATAATAATAAAATACAAAATAGAAAGAGATTTAACACTACTATAGTAGTGTAGCTATAATAGAGCTCTTAACTATAACTATAACTAGGCGTCTAATTATAAATGTATAGTGTAAATAATATATAGTACTCTATACTATAACTATACCTAAAGATTCTATTACTAATATACTACGTAAATAATATATAGTACTCTATACTATAACTATACCTAGGTATTCTAAAGGTAAATGTGCTGTGTAAATAATATATATATATATATATTTAATACCTTATATAGCAATTATAAATTAGCCTCTTTATACCTAGATTAATATTATAGATATATAATACCTATTTTAGTTAGGTAGTAGTATATACGTAGGTATCTACTACTATCTAGAGTATTAGTGTAAAAGCGTATTATAGATAGAAAAGATATAAATAGTAAAAAGCCTTATGTTACTACTATAGTTTAAAGAGTTACTATTATTATCTTTTACTATAATCTACTATTCTATATAGTATAGATACTAGTATAGAGGCTTTATAAAAGGTAAAAAAGAGAACCTATTTATAATATAATTTAAACTTAGAGCTTCCTCTAAAAAAAGAGGCTAACTAGTCTACTTTAGTCTAACTAAAGCTATAACTTCTTTATAGTCTTAGTTTAGCTAGAGTCTATTTTCTACTAAACTACGCTATTATAATAGGTCTATTTAATATAAAGAGAAAGTAATTATTACGTATATATACGCTAAAATAATAGATATAGATAGAGACTAGATAATAAATTATAAGATGTTAGTGCAATTATAGTAGTTAGTAGAGAGGTAACTAAACCTATAGAAGTAGGTAGGCTAGGTAAGATTATAGCGTGCGCGCGTAGTTATAATAGTAAAGAAAGTATTTAGTAAGGTTTTATAATTATAATACTTTTTACTTTTATATATAAAAGGTAGTAGAAGTAAACTAACTAAAGTAGTAGTAGCTTTAAAAGAGTAAAATAAGATTACTTATTTATATTAGCTATTAGACTATAACTATAGGTAGCTTCTCTCTAGACTACTATAATCTAAGTTACATATAATTTAACTCTAGATTATAACTATACCTAGTCTCTAGTATACTTACCTCTACTCTATCTTATTTAGTTTTAGTGTAAGACTTTACTCTATAGTCTATTCTACTACGCTATCTTTATAATTAGTTTTATTTAGCTATTTACTAAAAATTAGAATACGCCTAATTATAATAATATTTATACTTCTTAAGTATTCTACTAAGTAAGACTTTCTTACTAATACTCTATTTTGTAAACTATTCTCTTACGCTATAGTCTTTAAAGAACTAGTAACTATTATCTAGACCTTAATCTAGGTATTAACTCTTTCTAAGAATAGTACTAGTGTTCTCTTTCTTACTTAACTCTTTATAAATTATATTATAGACTACGTTACGTAACTCTATTAGTAGAGATATAACTAAGTCTATAGCACGTCTAATTCTTAACTTATATACTATACGTCTAAGATTATAAAACTTTTCTACTAAGATTAACTAAGCTTTTATGCGCGCCTAAATCTTATTACTACTAAATTTAGACTTTTATAGAAGATTGCTTATAGAAGAGAATATTACTTACTTATCTTTACTAAAGCGTTCTTTAGCTCTATATAGCTTAAGTATAGTCTTTAGATATAGATTTATATTATTTTAGCTATAGTACTCTTATTAAGTATCTCTTATTATTATATTAAGAATACTATCTAAGTATACTAGGCGCTATTAGTAATAACGTTCTCTTTTAAAGTGTATCTATTTTACTAGCTAAGTATTATTCTAAAATACGCTAACGTTACTACGCTTACCTATACTTCTTACGCCTTTAGAAACTTTACTATTCTAGCTACTTAAACTAAGAATTTAGAGGTATTTTTCTAGTATTATATAGTTAGTTTTATATTTAAATTAACTATTACTCTTAATAAGTACACTTACTACTACTAGAATAATAAGACTACTATATTCTATAGCTATTTTAGTTATAGTCTTTATTACGTTATACTTTAGTATAGTATCTACTTTTATTTAATCTTATTAACTCTACTATAAGCTGCACGTATAATATTATATTCTTCTATACGTTTAACTTACCTATATTTTATTATAGTGCTAATATAGATTAAAGTAAGATTAAAAGTAAATAGAAACTAATATCTTATCTCTACTATACTAGTAAGATTATTATATAACTTATTTCTATTACCTTTACTAGTAATTAAGTAATAAGTAAAAGCTCTCTACTAATATTAGCTATAATATAGCGTGTAATTAAATTACTAAACCTCTCTAAAAGCTTTAGATTATAGCTTATAAAATAATTTATATTATATAGTATCTATTAAAGCTTTAGTAATAGTTATAAATTAGTTATTAAAGGTATTTAAAACTACGTAGCGCTAAGCCTAATTATACTAAGTCTAACTAAGTATCTTATAACGCTAGTAATACTAGTAACACTAGTAACGCTAGTAACACTAGTAATATTAGTAAATATCTTTTTTAATTTTAAACCTAACTACCTTCTCTCTATCTACTACTACCTGCTCTATATTATACACTAGCAATACCTAGTCTAACTATAATACTCTTTTTAAATATCTACTACTACCTATTACCTAATTCTAGAATTATAAGTTATATAAATAGATTTTTAGAGCCTTTTAGCTAGTTTTAAATTTTATTTATTATTCTTATAGAACGCTACTAATAGATGTATACACTAATATAAGTTATATAATTAAATTAAATTATATATACGCTAACTTATATATAGCTTATATATAATATTAGAGATATTCTACTTATATTCTCTAGACTATAAGATTTTAGACTAGATATCTAGAATCTATTTAGTATTCTTTATTAGAGAGTTAATTATAACTATAATATACTTTCTCTTAGCCTTTATTATATTAGTGCTATTATAACTTTCTTCTAGTGTCTACTTTCTATACTAGATACCTAACGTTACTATTTAATACTACCTATATTTTCTACGTTAAGACTATTAGAATAATTAATTATAACTATAACTTCTTCTCTTTACTAGCCTACATCTAGTGTCTATATAGTACTTCTCTATTAGACTACCTATTATAACTATAACTAACCTCTCTATAACTAACTTCTATTACTATTCTTATACGCTACTATAGATAGAGAGTTACTATTCTAGTAGCTACCTTAACTACTATAGAAGCTACGTCTACCTATTAAACCTAATTCTTATACTTATAAACACTTACTTAAGAAAGAGAATAGATATAAATCTATATTATTAACTTTATCTCTTAATACTATCTACGCTAATATTACTAAAGTATACTCTAACGCGTTTAATCTATCTATAAGTATAATAATTTATAATAAGTAAAACCTTAGTTAATTTAATAATATTCTCTTTATAATAATTATTAATAATAATTATAAATAGAGTTATATACTACACACTAGTAGTATATTAAAAACTACTACTAAATAGTCTAAAAATAAGAATACTATAGCTAATTTTGTATACTACGTTCTTAGCGTTAATAAAGTAGAGTTCTTTAAATACCTTTATAAGAGTAATATCTATAATAGATTTAAGTTCTTTATTAGTAAACTTACTAAACTAAAGTGTAATAAGTTTTAGTAGAAGAGTAAAGGTCTAGTCTAGAGCTGTAGCTATAGCTATATTAATATCTAGTAGGCTTATAATATAAGTATACCTATTATTTTATACTCTACTAACACTAAGACTAATAAGTAGATAGAACTAATATAGTATATATATATAATAATCTAGATTCTTAGCTCTAGTATACTTAACTAATACTACTTATCTAAAGAAAATATAGCCTTTATCTTATACTACGTTATAAAGTGTTTTTAATATATATATAAGCGCCTAGCTATATTTAAGAAAGCTATTAAGGCTACTATAAATCTCTTTAATATTATAGTTAATAACTTTAATAACGTTATAATATCTATAGTATATATAGCTTATCTAACGTAAGGTCTTATTACTATACCTACTAAACCTAAGATTAAGAAGTATAGAAAGAAACTAAAGAAGAGTAAGCCTATAGTACTAGAGTTATCTAAAGATAACTATAAGCCTATAGAAGAAAAGTTACGTAAGTTTACGTTAATAGACTAATAGCGTAGAGAGAAGAACCTTAAAAGCCTTTTTTAATAGTACTTCTACGCTATTAGTATAAGTAAACTAAAAGATTAAAATATGCGTACTAATATTAAGCGTAGATAGAAGAATATAATAAGTACTATAAATATATTTAAGGTATTACTTACAACACTCTAGAGCTTATATTATAAGTAGTATAGCTCTATTAGCTCTATTATTATAGATATCTTTACTAAGACTTTAGTAGAGTTTTTCTATTATAAGAAGTACTTACTATAGATAATACAAAAGTAGTATATAGCTATTAAATATAAGATTATAAAAGCATACTAAGATAGCTTTAATCTAGGCATTAGAATAGGTTTTAATATTAACAACTATAGTAAACTATAACCTATAGATAGAGATATCTATATATTACTATCTACTAAAAAATAAGACTATATTATCTAGACTAATTCTATTACGTACTCTAAAGCTACTTATTCTACTAATATTAACTAGGCAAAATAAATAGAAGATAGTAACTTCTCTTTAGAATATCTACTAGAAGCGTTATAGTAGTTAGGCCTACTTAAGATAACTAGAAACTACTATATTAAGAGAATAACTATAGATCTATTTTAGTAGTAGATTATATATACTATATTTAGTACTAAGCGCTTTAGAAATAGAAGCTATACGTATTATTATAATAAGAAAGATAATAAACTAATAGACGTAATATAGAAATTAAAGTTAAAGAAACTACTAGTACACTCTATTACTCTTACGTTAGTAGAATTTTTAATTAGAGATAGTATAGAACTTAGTAAAACTATTAAAGTAGCAGCTATATTCTAGAAGATTAGTATACTTTATATTAACTATATTTTATAGTTATAGCTAATACTCTATATATCTAGCCTATTAACTATAGTTATAATAAGCACCTCTATATCTTATTTATATATTTACTAACTTCTACTAGGTAAACCTTATATATAAGAGCTGTTGTAAGCATAACATTACTAACTCTCTAAACTCTAACTCTAATCTCTACTCTTCTAGTAATAAAGGCTGTCTCTTACTATATCTTATACTATCTAGACTTATTAGCTAGACTACTATAGAGTTTAAGGCGTACTAGCTAGATATAAACGTTATTACTCTTATTATAAGTCTATTAACTATTTTTGTAGTAGAAGAAAAATATAGTACGTAGAAGTACTTATCTAATCTTAATAATAGTATATAGAACGCCTCTAACTCTAATCTATAAGCTATACACACTATCTATATCTATAGCTATAACTACTTTATTACTATATATAGCCTAAGCGCTCTTACTTAGACCTACTAGAACTTAGAGAATACGTACGTAAGAGAAGTTAGGCGTAAAATAGAGTTACTTTTTAAGAAGTACTCTAGTAATAGTAGCACTAAGTTTAAGAATAATATTTCTATCTTTAAGCTACCTAATATAGCTTTTATATTCTAGAAAAAGAACTACTATAGCTGCTTTGTATTTGTCTTTGTAGATAAATACTAAAATAGCCTAAGAAATAAAAACCTAATCTAAGTTAGCCTAAAATAGTTACTACTATAATAGTATATTCTTATATCTAGATTCTCTACCTTTTATAGTATAAAAGACTTCTATTTGTATATAGAACTTCTTAAGTAACTAGAGTTTAATAAATAGTTATCTAGTAGTGTTCTACCTCTATAACTAAATTCTATAACTAATAGCACTAGTAATATATATATAGAAGGTATAGATAAAGTAGTTAACGCAAAGGTTTTCTCTTTATAGGTAGTAGGTAAGATAGACTTATACTATCTCTAAGATAATAATCTAAAGTATATACTACTAGCCTCTAGAGTTTAGATTATAACTATAGCCTCTTTTCTATACCTAACTAATAGTAAAACACTAACTAGCATAGTTCTTTTATATAACTATACCTAGCTTTATTTAAAAAGTATATTCTCTATAAAGATAATAATAATAAGTAGTAGAAAGATAATAACGCTTATATATATAAAGGCTTTATAGTATAACTAATCTTAGCCTATTTTATAATCTAGTGTAGATTCTAGATATCTATCTTTCTTAATAACACTAAGAATTGTATTAGAGCTAGTTTTCTACCTACTATCTACTACATAGTTAAGTAACTCTTCTATCTATCTACCTAACGCTATTTTAATAACATATCTACGCACTAGAAGAAGTAGCTTATAACTATATATAAGACCTACCTATAAGCTAAGTCTATACTATCTAAGAATTTATAAGCTATCTATACGCTTAAACTTATTAAGTTCTTCTCTCTATATAGTATTCTCTACTAAACCTATATAGATACACTATAGCGTAGTAATAATAAGAAAGAGATTAAACGTAATCTTAGTGTTAATCTATAGTATTATAATGTAGATATATACTTATAGTTCTTTAATAAATCTAATATTAGAGTTTAATACTACAACTTTAGTAAGAACTCTTATCTAAAAGAACTAACGTAGATTTAATAGCTTCTTTAATATTACTATAATAGAGGCGTAAATAAAATTATAGATAAGAACTAGAATACTACTAATATATATAAGGTTCTAAAGAAGTTTACTAAGTTCTTACTAAAGATAAATATACTACTATTAATTATACGTAAGCGCGTATATCTTTACGTAGAGAAACTAATTATCTAGTATCTTACGCCTTATATCTAAGACCTAGTTATTAAAATTATAAGCTACTTTAGTATATATTTCTTAATAGTATATACCTCTGCGTTATAGAAGAAGTGTAATAAAATCTAGACTAAGTAGAATAACTACTATAATAAGATAAAGATACTTATTACGTCTACCTATATCTTTAGAGTAGAGTTTAATTTATAGTTATTTAGTAGAGCTACTATCTTAGTTAACTCTACCTAAGATAAGAATAAAGAGTAATAGATTATTAGACACTAATACTACACTAGCTAGATTCTTACTATCTATTTCTACTATCTTACTATAATAGAAGTATTTAGCCTCTACTATATATAGTACGTACTCTACCTCTATTAGGTATAAGCTTATAGTTATAACTAGCCTCTTCTACCTACCTATTTATTATACTCTTAAACTAACGTTATCTCTAGTATAAACTTAATAAATTTACTTAGAATAGGTGTAGCCTTCTTTAACTTTACTACTATATCTACTATAATAGTTAATAATAACTCTAAGCCTTCTACTAAAAATAAACCTCTAGGTAATAAAGTTTCTAATAACTCTACTCTCTCTATCTACCTTACTATATAACACTATAATCTAACTATAGAACTATACCTTATTAATATTCTAGCTAGTTTCTTCTACTTAATATCTAAAGATAGAGAAGATATAATAGAACCTAATATAGATAAGCATATCTACTATACACTAGGCGTCTATATTCTATCTAACCTTAGCTAGAGATTATTAAAGTAGAGTTATATAGCTTAGACTAATAATAAGTAGCTATCTAACTTTATTCTATTTATAGAAGCACTAAAGACTTTTATAACTCTTAATAATACGTATATTAATAACTTCTTCTATAACCTTAATAAAGAAGATCTTAATATTTTTATAGAAGCTAAGTAACTAGAGTTAGACTTCTATAAGGCTAATTATATAAAGGTTAGAGATAAAGTTCTTACTATTAACTCTAATAAAGAGACGTAGCCTAATTCTAAGCTAGATCTACTAAAGAATTTATCTAAGAATAATAGTATTAATAATATTAAGTCTATTAAAGATAGTCTAGTTCTCTTAACTAAGATAATAGAACTACTACTACTAGATAATAAAGCCTCTAATAGTAAAATTAATAGTTCTCTACTACTAATAGGTTTAGACGTCTTACCTTTTACTACCTCTAAGAAAGCTATAAAGAACTCTATATTTAATATATCTATCTATAGTAACTATCTAAACTTACGTTATAGTACTTTTTATTTATTAGGTTATTAGACTAGTAGAACTTCTACTTTACGTTCTAGTTCTATTATATCTATAATAGTGCAACTATAGTTTACGTCTCTCTCTACGTCTAGTTAGAGTTTAACTTTATTTTTAATAGAGAGTAAGTAAGATAATAATATAGTTAAGCTACCTCTAAAACCTACTACTACTAATAATAAGAAGAAGACTAGTAATACAGCTATTACTAATCTAAAACCTACTACTACTAATAATAAAAAGAAGACTAGTAATATAGCTAACGCTAACCTAAAACCTACTATAGCTAATAATAAAAAGAAGACTAGTACTATAGCTAACGCTAACCTAAAATCTACTATTACTAATAATAATAAGAAGACCTCTAATACAGCTACTATTAGTGCAAACTCTATTTCTATAGGTAGCTCTAGACCTATTACTCTACTAACCTATGTTTAGTCTACCTTCTTAGATACCTTATAAGGCTAAAAACTTAAAGAAGCTATAATAGAAAAGTTCTTAAAGACACCTAACTATTTCTACACTAAGACTAAAGCTAAATAGTATAGTAATTCTCTCTTAGTTAGACTTTATAACTATTTTAAAGTAAAGTATTCTAGGCTTACTAGTAAATCTAAACCTGCGAACCTCTTTTACTAGAAATAAGCTTATTCTAACTAAACTATTATAAATATAGATACCTACTTATAACTATAATATACTCTCTCTTAACTAAGACTATACTTTAACTACTATACGCTTTATTAACTAGACCTTAGGCTATAGTTATAGTCTATACTCTATACTACTACCTACTTTTCTAAAAGTCTTTCTTTTATTAAACTACGTATAATTATATATAGAGTTCTATTCTCTTTATATATTATCTATAGTAAGGCTAATCTCTTTAGCTTTGTATATTTCTACTACTCTTTTTTTACTTTAATACTTTTCTTTAGCTCTATAAAGTCTTCTATTATATCTTTATTTTCTTTTATTATTAGCTACTAGTAGCTTCTATTAGTATATATACTATTTAGTAAGTACACTAGAGTACTAGGTTTAATATTAGAGCTATTGCGCGCTACTTATTATAATTTAACAAACTTTTATTACTTTTATAGCTTAGAATCTATTAGTGTTATATCTACTATAGTATAATATAATATAAAGCCTAAATTAAAGTAATACGCTATACTATTCTATTTGTATTATAATAAATTATATACTACAAACTACGTAGACTAGCGTAGTATTATACTACTAAACTATATTAGATCTACTTATAAATATTACTTTCTTTACGCGTTCTACTTTTACTATAATATAAGTTTAATAGTATATTATTATAACTAAATATATATTTTGCCTAGATTACTTTTATAGTTAAATAATAAGTTCTATATAGTTTAACTACGCTATATAATAAGCGTATACTAGCAGTAATTTATATCTTTACTACATTATTAGTTTATTAGCGTTAGCCTCTAAAAGTTAGTCTATATATAGAAGTAATACACTATATTATAACTATAAGGCTGTTATAGTATATATACGCAGTATCTACTATCTAGTATAAGATTATTATAGGTTATCTACTTCTTTACGTAGATAAAGCTAGCTATGTAGCTATATAACAAAGATAGAAAAAAGAATTAAACTACTACGCTAGTTATAGAAAGCTACCTTACTATAACTATATATTTCTTAATAGTAATATATAGAATAGAGTATACGCGCGTATTATTATAGTCTATAGAGTATACTTTATAAAACACGCTACTTATTTCTAATATATATAGATAGTGTATAAGCTAGTTCTATAATCTAATAACTAAACTCTAACTCTATAGACGCGTATATAGATCTAGTTCTTTTATTTCTTTCTACACTATTAACTCTAGATAGCTTTAGCACTAGGCGTTATAGTATAATTAAACTTAATACTAGCTACTATATACCTCTTCTCTACTACAAAACCTAATAGGCGAATCTAACGCCTTAAACCTAACTTAATAACTATACTACACTAATATATAATAGTAATATCTATAATATAAGTAGAATATATAAGAAAATAGAGTAGACACTACTATACTCTACTATAAACGTATACTATAGTATGTAGACTTTTCTATATAGTATATTATTACGTAGATAACGTCTCTTAGAGTACCTAGTTATAGTTATAACTACTTTCTCTTTAGTTATTTCTATTCTTTATTATACCTACGCCTACTCTTCTCTAGCTATCTTTTTTATTTATATTCTTCTTCTACTACTTTATATATTACTACTATACGCGTTTACCTAGAGTTACTTTTACTAATACATTCTAGACTTAATTTCTTCTATTTCTTTCTAGCTATACTCTACGCTATTACTTTCTAATATTATATCTCTTAAATAAGACTATCTTAATCTACTACTAGACTATTCTTAATTACCTACTATATTACCTTTTAGTTTTTCTAGTATATTACTAGATTCTAGAAGCCTACCTTAGCTATCTCTATCTCTAGAACTATCTATCTATACTATATCTTTATTACTCTACACACTAGTTAATATATCTTTCTTATTATATCTTACGTCTTATTATATATCTATAGCTAAGGTATTATCTTTAGTGTTAGTTACCTAACTACTAACTTCTTTGTACTTTAACTAGAGCACTTTGCCTACTATTAGTAATAATATATACTTTATTACTATCTACACTATTATAGATATATTATTCTATTAGTATACTTATAAATATATCTCTTAGACTAGAGGTAAAATACTCTTTTATATTGCAAAGAACTTTATAGCTTTACTTTCTCTCTTTAATTAAGTAGACCTAACTCTATATTAACTACTATTACTACTATAGATTATAAAATAGTTTTTAGTAACTACTCTATTTTATTAGTAAGCTCTACTACTTAGTAGAATTAGGCTTATAAGCTTCTATAGGTCTATAAAGTCTTCTCTAACACTAAATTTATAAAAGATAGAAGAATAGTTCTAAACGCTTAAACTCTTAGTAATAGATAAATATATTTACACTTAGAATATAGATAGCTACATCTTTTAACTAACTAGTCTAGTAGTATTTAAGTAAGATATTAATTTTAGTTTTCTACTACTATTTACTTATAGAGTCTAACATTAACTTTACGTTAATACTAACTTTAGTATTACTAAGATAAAGAGTATATTAGTGTGTTTAGTAGTACGCAACGTATATTATTATTTCTTTCTAAGTATACTTTTATTATATACTAATTTCTAAGGTAATAATATTAAATTAGAAACTTAATACCTTAATAACTATATTCTTAGTATTTAGATAGACTGTATTATACTTTAGACTTTTAATTCTATTATATAGTTATAGAATTAAGCTATATATTCTTATAAGTTTAAGAATATATAATATAAGAGTAATATCTAATAAGAGAAAAGTAGCTATATAAAAGAGAGTTATATAAACTACTAACTAACTATTAAGGTAAGTATACTAGCACTCTTATAGAGTAAGATTATTAAACTATCTTATATAGTAATAGAAACTTACCTACCTAATAACGCTTTTTGTAACCTCTAATTGCTAGTTTAACTATATAATACTAAGTATAGGTTACTAGAATAGTATTCTAATTTTAAAAGTATATATTTCTTACTTCTTTCTAAAGTGCGTAAAGACTAGAATAACTAGTATATAGAAGAAGATAAATTCTAGCTTAATATAGATGCGAATTATATATTACGTTATATTAGTATAATAGCTCTATATAAGAAGGCCTATAATAAATTTCTTAGGTAAAGATTTAAATTACTCTCTTCTAGTAGCTACGTTAAAACTACTAAGTATACTTAGACTAGAACAAAAGCTAGTACTATTATAGTTAAACTATCTTTAATAAATAAACTACGTTTATTTATTATATTTATAAAATAATATAACTCTATTAAAGAATAATTCTATATATACGTTTAGTGTTACTTACTCTTTCTTAATCTATACTTTAAGTTACTTAGTTATAGAAAGCTCTTATTTAAGTAACTTTTAGTTAGAAAGAAAGAAAAAAGCTTATTATAGAAGTTTAACTATAATAACCTTATAAGTTAATAAAAGGCTAATAAAAGAAGTGTATATAATATACTCTATAATAAACCTAAAAATCTAATATAAGAGGCTAATACTATATTTCTAGTACGTTAAGAGTTTTGTATAACACTAAAACTTATGCATTTATTACCTCTAGATCTATTTAGTTATTAGAGTCTAGAAAGTAACTAAAGTAACTCTTTTTATTCTACTTTCTAGGTACTCTCTACTATAGACGTAAACCTATTTTAAATTATAGAGTATAACTAATAGATTACCTATATAAAGTAAGCTATTATAGTAACTATATTCTAAAGAGATATATAGAGTTACCTACTAGTTACCTAACAGAAACTTAACATAGTTATAACTACTACGCTTACCTAAATATTATAACTATCTCTAGAAGAGTTAAATCTAGAGCCTCTACTATTTTTATAGTTAGAGAAATATTAGAGTAGAGAGCGTGCGTTCTATAATAACTATACTAGTTTAACTAAACAACGTTTAAGATCTTAGTAGAAGTAATATAGCTTTAATTATAAAAAAACTATTAAGAAATATAGTATAATATAGATACTCTATTATCTATGTAAATAGATATACGCTGTTCTCTAGTTTAAGATTTATAAGTTTCTTTACTTAGATATCTACTTTAACTATCTTTAAGTAAGCACACGCTAGGTAGACGTAATAGACTATACTACTTAAGAGAGATAATTCTATAAATATATATATAACCTTACCTCTACTATAGTATATGCTGTGTTATCTTCTTATTAGTAGCGCGTAGTCTAGGCTAAAGTTAATATAACTAATTCTATATATAACCTATACTCTATATTTACTATAGCGCATTTATATATATAGATAATTTTTAGTACTTTAGTGTAACTTATTATATAAGAGTATAACTTATATATATAGAGTTAAGTTTAGAAACACTAGTAGTAAGACTAAGGTCTTTTAAAGTAGTAGATATTAGCGCTAATACTTAATTTTATTAAAGCTCTCTAACTATTAGATAGAGTATAATAGAGAATAGAACTACTTTATTATAATTAAGTATAATAATATCTACAACACGCTAGTGTATCTAAGCTATTAGACGCGTAGAGCTATACTACTATAAAAAAGTTAAATATAACTATATTTCTATTATAGTAGAATAACACTTAGTATAAACGTATACGCTCTTTATTTAATCTATTAGATAATAGTTTATTATAGCTAAAAAAGACTTCTTTTATCTAGAAAGTATATAAAATAGAGACTTTAATTACTCTAACATTTCTATTATAGTATAGAGTATAGGCGTGTTATAAGTTTTAGGCTACTTTTTAGTATACTGCCCTCTTTAGTGTTTATACTATACTATACTATATAAGAGAGGCGCCTATATAACTTACGTAAGCAATATTAGTAAATTTCTAAAAAATCTAGAATTAGTAGGCTAGTCTTACTAATACGTAGAAGATTAAATAGATATTTCTTTATATCTATACTAGTAATACTTATATATAGAAACATTTTGTAGATAATAAAGATAATATAATAATATTAAGTAAAGAGTTTTACTCTATTATATATAGGTAGCGTATTTACGTTATATTAGATATAGAACTACTAGATTTCTTAGAGGCGCTTATACGCAACTCTATAAAGATAAAATATAAATTAGTAACTAAATACGCTGTCTATATAGAGATAACTATTAAAAATTTTAATAGGTATACTATAATAGAATAAGTAGTAGATAAATAGAAAGATAAAGATAATAAACTATAGCTACTATAACTAGACAATAGCTCTATTATTAGTAATATAGAAGAAAAAGTAGAATTTATAAATAAGTCTAAATAAATACAAAACGTAACTAAAACCTATATAGAGTATTGCTTAGAGTTATAACCTAAGCCTTTATTAAAGTTACTCTATACGCTCTACTAACTAATATTATCTCTATTTCTATGCTCTATTACTATTAGTAGATTAAGTTAGTTATGCTACTAAACCTATTTAACCTATAGTTCTCTCTAGATATATCTCTATTACTCTAACTTTAGTTTTAGATACTATATATACTATATACTTACACTAGAGTATAAGCTATATAGAGCCTACCTATTATTATTATACTTTCTTATTTATATTATATATTATAAGATATACTCTAGGTCTATAGTCTAGTTATAGCGTATAGGTTCTCTATTAACTATTTACCTACTTATAGTCTTAGTAATACTTAGTGTTATTAGTGTACTAGTAAACTTTACGTAATATAATAAGCTGCTTAGGTAGCTTCTTACTACTATATCTTTATTACTATAGAATATAGTAAGTATATCTAGAGCTAATAGCTCTACTCTATATTATTAGCGCATTCTATAATTAAATTAATCTTTCTTTAACTAGTAGCTAACTACTAAGCGTATTAAGTTTAGTAATAGCTTTAATAAGAATAATATACTTTATATAACTATACTAGGCATCTATATAGCTAAATCTACCTTTATATTACTTTAATCTAAATAAGTACTAGAAATAGTAGCGCTATTAGTATATAATTATACTAAATAGCGCGTAGTAAACGCTAATAAGTTATTTTTAGTAGAAGTAAGCACTAAAGCACTCTATATTTATACTTATTAACCTACGTAATAGTATTTTAATCTACTTTACAAAGCTCTCTAATATAGTTTTAGTCTAGAACTAGATAAAATACCTACTACTTATAATACTAATAAGAACTCTAATAGTACTATTTATAATAATAACGTATTCTAACATAATAACTCTAACTATAATATATCTAATACTAGTTAGAGTAATAGCTAGCGTAACTATAGATATAGTAATAATTAGGCTTATATAGCTATTACTTCTTCTAGACTTCTCTACTAACGTAAACCTTCTACTAAGACTAAACTATATATTACTCTACCTAGTTCTAAATTATACTTCTCTTCTAATATAAGGTAATACTAAGAGGTAATAGATATTATAATCTTATATAGCAATCTAGAGCGTAGTTACTTATTCTAGAATCTAGAAGAAAAAGAAGAGCTTATTTAACTAGTTATAATATATAGTACTACCTAGTAGAAAAAGCTACTATATCTAGACGCTAGTATATATAGCTAGAAACTTCTATAGCGTTAAACCTACGTAAACCTTAAAAATAAGATATGTAATCTTACTATTAAGATAATTAGATACGCTTATTTAAACTAAAAGTTATATAGCTACTTATATATATAGATTAAAGCAGCGCCTAATATATCTATAGTTCTATTATATTATTAAGAAAACGTCTATTCTAAGAGAAAGATTAAAAGAGAAAGATTACTATTAGTAAGTGTAGTAACGTAATAATAGTTAGTAGAGAAATAAAAAAATATAACTATTCTAATATTATTTAAATACCTCTACTTTGTATAACTAATAATAGCTACTATAAGTATCTTTACTATTTAGGTTAGAGTTATAGCTATATCTACTATACTACTAACTATAAAAGTAGACTAAAGAGTTTAACTTCTTTATTACTTATATATTCTATAGTTCTACTAAAATAAACTAACCTAAGTACTATAAGTGTTAGGCTACTTACTACTAACTTTTAAAATAAGTAATATAGTAATAGATATACTACTATCTTTTAAACTACTACGTATATAAGAAAGCGTCTTTAATCTAATACCTTATATATATAAGTATATTATAGTTGTATATATTTTAAATTTAGTAAGTGTATTAGCTATATAGCTTATAGCGTATAAGAGAAGGTATTTATAGCTATACTAACCTCCTCTAGTATAAAATAACTTCTTAATACGTTTATAGTCTTTTTCTTTATATCTCTATAATTTTCTTTAAAATCTCTAAGATATTTACTAATAGCGCGCGCTTTTAAAACTAACTAACTACTACTTATATAAAGAACTATTATTATTACTCTACTCTTATATATAGTTACAAAACGTACTAATTAAGTATATATATAGTTATATATTTCTATATTTTAATTCTATATAATACTATTAGTATAATATAGCTACTATAAGCCTATTCTTTAGAGTTATAACTAATCTACCTATTCTATTATTAAAGTAATAGTAGCACTAATATATACTAAGCTTAATTATCTTTATAGAAAAACGTTTATCTTTACTACTATACTATATCTTAGCTATATTAACTTGTTTTAGAAACTACTTATATTATATAGTAATGTAAGAAGATAAGAGTGTAAAAGAGAAAAGAAAAGATTTTATTAATATTAATAAGCGCGTAGCCTTAGCCTAACTTATAGATTAGAATATATTACTTTTTAGACTTATAGAGCTAGGCTTTATAAGAGAGTAAGAAGAATAAAAATAAGAATAAGATTATATAGCTATTAGAAGAACCTCTATACATTTTTTATTCTTATCTTCTAAAAAGAATATAAAAAGGTTTTATATAGTATATCTAGTAGAACTAGAAGTCTAAAGACAACAGCTCTATAGGCCTTAGTAAAAAATAAACTAAATTAAAAAAACTAGAAAGTAAAATATAATTAAGTTATATATTAAAAGACGTAGATACGCTAAAGTACTATTATTATTATAACTAAGAGTAACTCTAGTAAAGTAAGAGCTTACTAGTATAAATTTACCTCTAGCGCTCTACCTAGTTTCTATATCTCTTTTCTTTATTTCTTTAAAAAGATTAGTAAAAAGTAAAATGTATTAGGTAGGTAGCACTAGAATTATATCTATAACTAGTGTATAGCCTAGCGTAGCTAGAAGTATTTAGATAATAAGAGTATAATTAAGTAGAACTAGCTGTCTTAATTATCTCTTTATTATTATTAATACTAATACTCTTTTATTAAAATAGATATTTTCTTAATATATAACTAGTAAGCGTAATAGAGAAAATAAATACTATAGTAACTATAGAATGTACTACTTCTAGTAGCTAAAATAATAATATATATACTTATATAATATCTGCGCTATTATATCTATAACTAGTATACTTATTATATATATACTATAGTATTATATTATCTTTAGAGTAATTTATATAACTTCTCTTTATAAGTTTTAAGTCTAGTGCGCGCTATAAGTAGTAAAGAAGATAGAATATAAAAGATAAAGAACTAGATTATATAGCTAGTAGCCTCTAGTGCTACCTCTTTCTTATAAGTTTTAAAATATTGCTTTTTAGTAGAATAAAGCTATAAAACTTTTTTGTTTTAACGTATACTAGACCTAGATAACGCTTACACTTTCTCTAGTATACTCTTTTACGTAGTGCGCTCTATTATATTAACCTATATCTTTTCTTACTATTTTTCTTTATACCTCTTTTCTCTAAGAATTAAATTATTATTACTTTTATCTATAGTATAGTCTTTCTAAAATTCTAATCTTAGCTATATAATAGTCTTTCTAAATATAGTATCTACGTCTTCTATAGGTTAGCTATTCTTTCTTCTCTCTCTATAAATAAGACACTTAAATATAACTTATTCTAAAATTATAGCTAGAAAAAAATAATATATCTAGTAGATATTATTATTAATATTAGTATAACTAGCGTATAATTTAAGATATAGTTTAAGAAGCTATATTTCTCTTATACTCTCTAGACCTATAAAGTTATTATAGTAACTTTTCTAAGTTAGACTTACGTAGTCTTTACTACTTATCTCTTAGAAAGCGTTATATTTTAGACCTACGTAGTTAGGCTTTATAAGAAAGTAAGAAGAATAAAAATAAAAATAAAACTATATAGCTATTAGAAGGCTAGCGTTCTTCTATACTTATATCTCTTTACGTATATTATTTTATTTAACTAGAGAAATACGTTATAATAGCCTTCTAGAAATTAGTACGTAATACGTAGTCTTTTTATAATAGAAACTTAATAAGTTTTAAACCTACGCTAAGAGTATATATTTTAAAAGTTATTATTATTTTTATAGCTCTAAGTTTTAGACCTACTACGCGTAGCTAGCTCTTATAAGAGAGTAAGAATTATAGAGATAAGAATAAGTTTATATAGCTATTAGAAAGCTAGCGTTCTTCTATACTTATAGCCTTTTACGTAAATTATTTTATTTATATTTTAATCTAACTTATTATTTTTATTACTCTATATTTTAGAACCTACTACGCGTAGCTAGCTTTTATAAAAGAGTAATAATAGTAAAGATAAGAATAAGGTTATATAGCTGCTAGAAAGCTAGTATCTTTCTATACTTATAGCCTTTTGCGTAAATTATTTTATTTATATTTTAATCTAACTTATTATTTTTATTACTTTATATTTTAGAATCTACTACGCGTAGCTAGCTTTTACAAGAGAGTAATAATAGTAAAGATAAGAATAAAGTTATATAGCTACTAGAAAGCTAGCGTTCTTCTATATCTATAGCCTTTTACGTAAATTATTTTATTTACATTTTAATCTAACTTATTATTTTTATTACTCTATATTTTAGAATCTACTACGCGTAGCTAGCTTTTACAAAAGAGTAATAATAGTAAAGATAAAAATAAAGTTATATAGCTACTAGAAAGCTAGTATTTTCTTATACTTATAGCTCTTTATATAAATTGTGTAGTCTAAACCTATAAATATATTATAGTAGCTTTTTAGAAACTAGCACGCGCAGCGTAGTTTAATAAAAAGATAAAATATATCTATCTTAGACTTAAGCATTAAAAGAGGCTAGAAAGTATTACTATAATATATATATATATATAATCTTATAACCTTTTTAAACAAACTTATTAAATTACAAAATAGTAGTTTTTAGACTAGCGTATACTACGTAAGTTAAGAAAGTAAAAACTATATAGTTAAAAGACTAAATTTTATAGCTACTAGAACGTTAGCGCTATAACGTATATAGGTTTAGATAGTTATATAGTTTTAGTGTTACTATTTTAGTATTTACTATAGCACGTAGATAGACTATATATTCTACTACTTAAATATATATTCTAGTACTTTACTTTCTTTATTTCTCTACTAATATCTACTATAGGTTTATCTAAAATTATCTATAGTTTCTTATATAAGAGTAGTCTTTCTAAAGTTATATATTAAGTTATTAATACTATAATATTAATTTAATTAGACCTTAATTTAAAACTATAGCGTAGCTTTTTTATATTATAGCTATAAAGATTATAATTTAAGAAAATATATTATAGTATACTAACCTATCTAATATCTATAATCTATACCTAGTATAATATAGATACTATAGGCCTAGTCTTTAGAGTTATAGCTAACCTATCTATCTTACTATAAAATAGATAAGTAGCCTTAACTTATGTATATGCTATATACACTAATAGACTATATAATAAATATATTGCGTTATAAGAAACGTTTATTTATATAGTAACTTTTAGATATATTATTTCTAAAATTACTATACTCTCTAACTATGTCTTTTAAAGTAATTAGTAGGCTATAGTTATATATTTCTATAGCTTGTCTTCTCTAATACCTTTTATAAATACTTTATATATACTATTTAGCTAGTTCTAAGATATAATAATAGTATATATATAATAGTGTAACTTTTCTTTTAGTAGAAGTATAAGTTTATACTACTAAATAACATAGTAGAGAGATAAAGAAATTTTAGAATATACGTATTTTATTAAATATAATAAGAATATAAGTATATAAAAAGTAAATAAATAGCTTTTATAGTTATTAAGAAGTAAATATTAGTATAGATATATAAAAATATACGCAAGTATATTTAGATAGTTCTATTAGTATTAGTATAAGTTTTTATTTCTAAAGTAGCACTATGTATAAAACTATAGAATTTTAAGAAAGCTAGTGCTAGTATATATATATATTATAGTAGCGTTAATCTTTAAGTCTAGCTATATTAGAGTCTAATCTAGCATCTTTTAGAAATAGCGTATATTATATAATATAAGTAAGAGAAATAAATAGTTAAGCTAAAAGATAAGTATATATAGCTCTTAGAAAGCTAGCGCTACTATACATATAGAACTAGAATTATGCAAGTCTAATATAAAGCTATTAAGGTAGTAACTTTCTATTTTTAGAATTAAGAGATATAAAGTATACTATAAGAGTAGCGTATATACTAACTACTATTTAATATAACTATTAACTTAGTAGTCTATAAGTAAAGCTATATAACGTAACTATAGCTACTCTATAGTTACTTTTAGAGAGATTTTTAGAGCTATAATAAACGCTTCTACTACGTTATTCTACTAAGAGATAGAACTTTTTTACACGTAGATAATATATAAAGATTATTCTAATAATATCTTTTAACGCTATCTAGACTATATAATATAATATAGTCTAAAGATAACTAGTTTTTAAAATAGTATATATTGCATAGTATAATATAAAGGTAAGAACATAGACAGCGTAGAAGAAGCCTTTATACCTAATAGCGCGCTACTATATATATATATAATATTATTTATATATTATTTAATATAGTTCTCTATATAGATATAACTCTCTTTTAGAAATAAAATATATTATAGAACGTAGATATAAAGTAGAGAGAGTACTACTAATATACTAGATATTATACTTATATAAAAGCTAGCGCTACTACACATATATATCTTTTGTCTAGAAGAATTTAGTCTAAACTTATTAAAGAGTAGAGAATATGTTTTAGAACTACTATACGTTATGTAGTTTAAAAGAAATAAAAGAATAATACTAGTAGAGAATAAAGTTATATATATATTATAATATAGATAGTGTAGCTTATATATATTATCTAGGTTATAAGCTTTTAAAGCAAGGTTATAGTTAAGAAGACTTTAAACTTTAGTACGTAGCACATATTAGATAAATATAAAAGAAGATAAGAATAGTACTATAATATAGTAAGGTTATATAGTAACTAGAGGTTAACGCTACTATGTATACGTATATATATTTAAGTTTATAAGCTTTTTATATAACTCTATTAAGCTTATTAATAGTACGTATATAAACTTTAGTTCTTATACTTTACTTCTTCTATTCTTCTACTAATATTTATAGTAGGCTTTTCTAAAAGTATTTTCTTTTAATATTATATTTATATTCTTTTTAAAAAAGCGTCTCTACTACTCTATAATAGAAGTAGTCTAAATATACTTTAAAAATTCTCTATATACTTCTACCTTCTACTTCTTTCTACTCTTCTTATACTATAATATTTACTTAGCTTTTAGTATTAGCTATTACTAAATATAGACTATATACACTCTATATATTAACTTCTATAAAGAACCTTAATAAGGTTTTCTAAAGAAGTAGTAAAGAATATTATATATCTACGCAGCGTTACCTAAATGTTATATATTTCTATTATTTCTTCTTATAGCGTTTCTTAATATACTATAACTTTTATAATACTCTAAAAGTAGATATTTATTAGTATATACCTACTCTAAAAGTAGATATTTTTAATTTATAGCTGCTCTAAAAGCTAATATTCTCTATTACATAACTACTATTACTTAACTAATATCTTGTATCTAAACGTTTTCTATTTAATATAGATAAATACTTATATTACTTACGCTAGAAGAGTTACTAGATTATAAAATATAGAGGTTATTAGGCTGCCTAAGAAGTATATTAAAGACTTAGAAGTGCGTAGTAAGAGAGGTAGAGAGTGTAGTATATATAATATAGTAAAAGTAGATAGTATATAAAGATATAATATAGTTTATTTATAGACGTTAGGGTTAGGGTTAGGGTTAGGGTTAGGGTTAGGGTTAGGGTTAGGGTTAGGGTTAGGGTTAGGG
>NW_026250134.1:0-41413 GCF_024043145.1 Alternaria conjuncta | reverse complement strand
TTTGAACTCACCTATACAAAATTTTTCAGATTAATTTAAAGGAAATAGTTACTTCCTCTCTAATTTTTGTTCGGATATTTATAAATTACCCTGTAAAAAAAAAAAGTAACCGTAAGCTTGCGGGGGGACTAGATATCTTTATAACATTCTTTAATAGCCTTTATAGCTCAATGGTAGAGCGGAATACTGTTAATATTCTGATAAATGTTCGATTCATTTTAAAGGCTTCTCATTTGCCTTTACAAAATTCTTATTTATGGCAGAAAAAGATATTCCTAATCACTTACTCTAAGTTAGAGTATTAGATTAAGAGGATCCATTTTTAGAGCATTTTACATAGGTATGTTTTCATCAAGAATTTATTACCTTACCATACATACGGTGAATATTAAAAGTATTGCTGATACAATTATCATTCTATACGAAATAGAGGTATTTATTCTTTTTGTTTTATAAATGTTATTATCATCTTTACTTTTAACTCCTATATTAGGTGTACTTGCAATATTAATTAATAGGGATAATGGAGTTTCATTAAGAAATATAAAATTCATAGCGTTAACTACATCTATCTTAAATTTCTTTATCTCATTAATAATCTTTATTTTATTTGATTTTAGTACAAATCAGTTTCAATTTGTACAAGAATATCATGAAATAAGTTATTTTGATTTTTATTTAGGTGTAGACGGTTTATCTATATATTTCATTTTATTAACTACAATAATTATTCCTATATCACTAGTATCTAATTGAAAATCAATAACAAAAGATGTAGAATCTTATGTTATTATAATACTGTTGTTAGAAACTTTATTATTAGCGGTTTTCTTAGTATTAGATATTTTACTCTTTTACATCTTTTTTGAATCTATTTTACCACCATTATTTATATTGATAGGTATATTTGGGTCAGATAACAGAGTAAAGGCTAGTTTTTATTTATTCTTATATACTTTGTTAGGTTCTTTATTTTTACTATTATCTATATTAGCAATGTCATCTATCATGAGTACTACCGATTTTGATACTCTTTTTAAAGGTAATTTCATTTATTTAACACAACTTTTCTTATTTTATGGTATTTTTATAGCTTTTGCTGTAAAAACTCCTACTATTTTCCTAAATACATGACTTTTAAAGGCTCACGTTGAATCACCTTTAGGAGGAAGTATAATTTTAGCAGCAATTGTTCTTAAATTAAGTTTATATGGTATACTTAGACTAATTTTACCTGTTTTACCTAAAGCTTATATGGAATATACTTATATAATTTTCCTAATTGGTGTTATTACTATAGTATACGCTAGTCTTAGTACATTAAGAACAATAGATATTAAAGAACTTATTGCATACAGTTCTGTTTCTCATGCTGCAGTTTATCTTCTAGGTGTGTTCAGTAACAGTATACAAGGTATTGAAGGTGCTATTAATTTAGGGTTGGCTCATGGACTAGTTTCACCAGGTCTATTTATATGTGCAGGAGGTGTATTATATGATAGATCTTCTACAAGAGTAATCTCTTTCTACAGAGGAGTTACTCAAGTAATGCCATTATTTGCTATATTATTCTTTATACTGTGTCTTGCTAACTGTGGAGCTCCTTTATCTTTAAATTTCATAGGAGAATTTTTATCATTATATGGGGTATTTGAAAGATCATCTTTATTTGGTGTTTTTGCAAGTTCTTCTATAATTTTCTCTGCAGCATACACTATATATATGTATCAAAGAATAGCTTTTGGTGGAGCCTATTCAACAATGTTTACCTTTAGTATACCGGATTTAACTAAAAGAGAATTTACTATCTTATTCATTTTAGTTATACCTACTGTTTTATTTGGTGTTTATCCTGCACCAATATTAGACGCTATCCATTATTCAGTTTCAACGTTAATCTACCTTTTTGACGGTAACATAGTTACTTGTGATGCACAAAACGGTTGAGCAAGTTACTTCCCACAGGATAATTCTAGTTATTATGCTACTGTATTTGCTATAGCCAGTTGAGCAATACTTGTACCTTTATCTATCGAATTATTTCATTACCTTAAAAATCATCCAAAAATACAGAGAATTGTAAGTATTTCATCATTCTATTTAACTATACAAAATATCTTTTTAGCTTGATATGCACTGTTTATAATCGTTAACGTATTTTCTGTATGTAGCCATATTGTGCTTAATGAGCTTCCTAGCTTATTTTCAGGACCGTTTGATCATGTTGGGGTATTTTTAGTACAGTTTGATCAGGTTGGGGTATTTTCAGGAGAGTTTGCTCATGCGGGGGTTGATTCAGAATTTGTAGCCAACAAAGAACCTAATTTTAATGTTTTTGCAAAAAATACTGGTAATGCAGATGGTTACCACCATCATCCAAGTTGTTCCTGTCCTCATGAGGAAACGGCTGATATGCCAGCATCAGCAAATCAAAACAATAGGTGTTGTCTTTGTGGGGGTGACCATCCGGATTCAGCTTGCGTAAGTTGTGACTGTCAGATGCATGAAAGTTGTCTTGCAAATACAACGTATGATTCCGTTATACCAAACAATGGAAACAATGGAAACAATGGAAACAATGGAAACAATGGAAACAATGGAAACAGTGGAAACACTACGTAGTACTCTTGTATAAACAGATCTTTTTGTCCTATTCTTATCTTTATTACAAGAATAATAGTAGGATAAAACCTATCTAATAACTCAAGATTTTTAGTAAAACGAATTGTTTTGTACAATTAACATGTTATGAAAAGTAATTACCTTACCATATAGTATAACATATCCCAGTAGATATATTCTGTTTGCCCACCACCACCCCCCCCCGCCGGTGAGGGTAACCCTATATATCTAGTGGAAGATTGCAAGATAGATTTCTACAGCAATCGGGGGAGAAGATTAATCTATGATTTACCTATGATAATTAAAGCCCCACACAAAAAAAAAGAGAAAAGAGCTCAATAAAGAGCATCCGTTCTACACGCAACAGGTTGTTTTATACATACCGTACTACAGAGTCATTATAGCTAATTAGACATAAAATTTTGTAGTAATGTATTAACTATGTATATCTAATACATGAATAATTCTTATTTGTTTAATAGCAAAATAAGATATTATCAATACCCTAATGCAAGTAAAGGTCTTATACAATAAATTACTTTAGAACACCTACATTAATATTTTATTATTATACAATGAATTTATCACTAATTTTATTTACAATTGGAATTTTAGGTTTTGTTTTAAACAGAAAAAACATAATTTTAATGCTTATTTCAATAGAAATAATGCTATTAGCTATTACATTCTTAGTATTGGTTAGTTCACTTAGCTTCGATGATATATTAGGTCAAACGTACGCTATCTATATTATTGCCATAGCCGGAGCAGAATCTGCGATCGGTTTAGGTATTTTAGTAGCTTTTTATAGATTTATCTCTTTTAAATCAACCCATCTATCCTTTAGTAAACCTAAATCACCCATTAAAGCTTTTAATATCATTCCTAGTGGAATAAGAAATTATTCTACATCTAAACCCCTTAACTCGGTTTGGACCCCCTCTCTCTCTGAGAGAGGGGGGCCTAAAAATTCTTTAGATCCATTATTTATTACTGGAATTTTTGATGCTGAAAGTTCCTTTCTAATTGCAATGCTAAATAATTCTAGATATAAAACTGGATGAAACGTGCAGGCCAGAATTCAACTAAAGATGCATGAAAAAGATAGATCTTTAGTATTGAAAATACAGGAATATTTCGGAGGTATAGGACTTGTATCCAAACCCAATAATAATTATACAGTGGAATTTAGGGTTCACTCTAGTAAGGATATAACTAATGTAATTATACCGCACTTTGATAATTATCCCTTATTAACTAAGAAATATTCCGATTATATGCTTTTTAAAAATGTTATTAACTTAATGTTAGAAAAACAGCATAGTAATCTAGAGGGAATACAAAAAATAATTAATACAAGGGCATCTATGAATGGAGGTTTATCTGACCAATTAAAAAAGGCTTTTCCTGATACTATTCCTGTCATAAGAGAAGAAAGAGTAAATAACTATAATACACTTGTGCATTCTAAACCTTGAATAGCTGGATTTTCAACAGGAGAATGTAATTTTTTTATTGCCATTAATAAATCTAAGACAACAGACAATATATATGCTTCATTACGTTTTTCTATTGCTCAAGATTTAAGAGATGTAGATTTATTAGAGAGTTTTGTACACTTCTTTAAATGCGGATATGTAGTTAGATATGAAAAGCGTTCAATAGCTGAGTTTGTAGTTACAAGAATTGATGATATAATTAACCATGTACTACCTTTTTTTGAAGAATATGGTATTGCAGGATCAAAGTACTCAAATTATTGTTCTTTTAAAACAGCTGCTTTTATGGTTAAAAACAAAGAACATTTAAAAGAAGATGGTCTGAAAGAAATCTTGTTATTGAAAAACAAAATGGGGATTACTACTAAAAATAATCATGGAGATGATTAGGGGTTTGAGAGAAAATAGGTCAAAAAAGGTAGAGCAAACCTCTATCTAGTCTCATTAAGGCTAAACCTTAAAAATGCGGGAAAATCTTAAAGACAAATCTACCAAATTAATATAGTAATATGATTAATGGAACAGGTAATGACTCGTTGTAGGGTAAAAACGGTTTGTATGAAGAAATGAAATAGATAATCCGCAGCTAAACATCAGTATAGAAATATTGGTGAACAGTTCATCGACTAAATGGAGGTTGGTTTATAATTATATAATTATATAATTATTTGCTTAAGATATAGTCAGGCATAATAGAAAAATTATGGTAATATCCTATCCTTCCTAAGGGAATACAATTCCTATGGAAAAAGGGAGAAAACGAAGAGGAAGTATTAGTATTGAATATAAATAATGTATCTAGCTATAATAATCTTACCACTATTAGGGTCAATAGCTTCTGGTTTTTTTGGTAGAAAAATCGGAGTATCAGGAGCACAAATAATTACATGTACAGCTGTTGTAACTACAACAATATTAGCTGTTTTAGCTTTCTTTGAAGTTGGGTTAAATAATATACCTGTATCCATAGAGGTATTCAGATGAATTGATTCTGAATCATTAAATGTATCCTGAGGATTTCATTTTGATTCATTGACAGTTTGCTACGTGGCTATCTTAATAGAGATAGAAGCTGTGTTGGTTTGAATCCAACTGTATAAGAATATGTTTATTCTTTGAATAAGCAGGTTAGTTAGGTCAGATAAGACTAAAAATAACCCTGCTTATCTTCCCTGTCCATCTAATTCATATGGACTAAAAGGATTTAGATGTAAATACCCCTTTACGAGCACTTTCCCGAACCGTAAAAAAATTCATTATTCTACTGTTAATAATATAAAGCAAATCGAAGAGGAGAAAGGTGGTGCTATTAACCCTGAATTCCTGCAATGGTTTGTAGGATTCACAGACGCTGAAGGAAGTTTTACGATTAATAGTCAGTTAAAAAAAGATAAATTTACAGTGGCTAGTTTTTCATTCATGTTTAAAATAGGATTACATAAAGATGACGAAAAGGTTTTAAGAGATATTAAAGACAGATTAAGAATCGGAGGAGTTCGTATTTATAAAGATGAATGTATATTTAGTGTTACAGATAAAAAAGGTATTGCTTTATTAATTGATATATTCGATAAATATAACTTAAATACTTCCAAATATCTAGATTATTTAGATTTTAAGAAAGCTTTCCATTTTTATTCGAATAGATCTGAAGATTTAAACCCTTATATGGTAAAAGATACAATTTTACCATTAAAAAATAAAATGAATAATAGTCGTATAAATTTTGATAGACCAAATAATTCTGAAATCGTAATTACTAAAAGTTGACTGCTAGGGTTCGTTGAAGGAGATGGGTCTTTTTTTTTAAAAAGAGATAGTTTAACTCCTGTATTTGCCATGGAAGTCTCCGGAGTACAACTACCGGTATTTGTGAAAATAAAGGAATTCTTAGAAAATAATCTAGGTTTTGATTCATATTCCTTATATAAACTAAAAAACTCCTCAACCATAGCAGTAGCTGAAGTAAAGGCTAGAAATGCTAATAGCAAAAGTAGCGTAACACTTATTATAAAAAACATTAATGTTTTAAATAATTATTTGGTACCTTTTTTTGCGGATATGGAATTTTTAACGAAGAAAGGTATAGATTTTAAGGATTTTAAAATAATTTGTAAAGCTATATACGATGGGGCACACAGAATACAAGATATAAGAGCCTTACTATTAAAATTATCTAATACTATGAATAATTTTAGATTGTCAACTTATAAAGGTATAGTTGTAGCTTTAACTCAAGAAGAAACAGAAAAACTATTAAATGCAGGATCTACAGTTGAACGTCTTTTAGATGGAAGAGTTGTAGATTGTGACACTAAAAAAGTACTACCAAGACAAGTTTCTTGTATATATAAAATATGTGAACAAGATGGTGGGGTTTTACTGGCTAATTCTTTAACCGAAGCTGCTGCAATAGTAGGATTATACCCTGACACTTTAAGTAAGTATTTAGATAGTGAACATTTAAATGGGGAGTTAATAGAAATTAAAAATCATAAAATTAAAAGAGTATGTGTTTTTTCTTAGATGTACTCCTAACTTCTTAATCTAGCCCCTTTTGTAATTATTTATCTTTTGTAATTATTTATCTTTATTTTTCTTTTTAGTCGCCTCATAATACTATGACTAGCTGTCAATTAAGTTGCATAGTTAATGAGCGACGGTGGACTATTGTAAGGATATACACAAATATACATCTAGCAGCCTTTATAATAGGGATAAGGAATAAACATACAGCCGTTGTATGAATATAATGGCTGTCTACCTATCATAGTTGAATTACTATAAGGATATATTTTTTATAGTAACGAAGGAATATGAATAGCCGTGTAACTAAGTTAGTAAGGCTAGGTAGAATTAATAGGAATTGGGTAAGATTATTATCGAACAATTCTATACTTATATAAATGGGTGAAAACGGTTAACAAGGATATACTTAAAGACCGTCGGCAGTAATAAATGTCGCTACAGACTGGTTCGCCGGGGTTAGGCTGAAATGTCTGTCCGAATGTACAGTCGGACCTTAGAACGAGTGCGAGATCGTAGGGAGGAAATATTTATCATAAAAAACACTACGCACAGTGGATAGCCTTACCACAAAGGTAATAAACTCCTAAGTATCAAAGATACTCTTAATGTCTATTCCTCTGTATAGAGGTGACATTAAGGCCAGGTTAACTAAGGTTGTTCTATGCTTATACCTGTTTTAATAGTTTCTTCTTTAGTGCATATCTATTCTATAGGTTATATGAGTGAGGATCCTCACCCTCAAAGGTTCTTTAGCTATTTAAGCTTGTTCACATTTATGATGGTTATATTAGTTACAGCTAATAACTTTTTATTAATGTTTGTTGGTCTTTTCTTGGCCGTTTATGGATTTAAATTCATAAATTATTATTCCACTGTATGCTGGAAAGTATAAGCCTTTTTGCTTATGTTGATCAGCAGGAAATCAAAGGACAACATGTCCTAGTGAGATCCTCAGAGACTATACGTGGAATACCCTACTATATCTATAAAAAATGGTTTCTTCCCGTAAGCTTACGGGAAGAAAACAGGATATAGGGGTAAAGATATAGTCCAAGGTTTTGTTATAAAACTATTGCATAATTCTAATATTTTGGTTATCATTCTTATTTTTTATTCATACTATTTTTTACATCCTTACTATACCTCTTATATATACTATATCACTTATCCTTTATGTGTATTTAAAAGATTTTATAGTAAAATACCTGAAACTAGTAAATACACTAAACAGTACAAAAAAGAGTATGAACTAACACAGGAGCAAAAGGAATCAATCATAGGTATAATGTTAGCAGATGGCTTTTTGGAAAAAGGTAAACCTACTTATAATACAAGACTTAGAATAGATCATACTTACCCTGATCAAAAGTCATATGTATTTAGTTTATACACTTTATTTGGCGATTTAATAGACATGGAGCCTGTAATAGTTGTAAGAAAAGCTGATTCTAGGACAGGTAAAATATATAAATCTGTATATATTAGAACATTGAAGTTTCCTTGCTTAAATGAATATCATTCTTTATTTTACAAAGAACAAAAAAAAGTTATTCCTTTAAATATACAAGACTTGTTAACAGCAAGAGGGTTAGCTCACTTAATTATGGGAGATGGGTTTTTATATCAAGGTATAGTTATGTTATGCACAGAAAGTTTCACTAAAGAGGAACAAGAACTTCTAATAAATGCATTGCATGAAAACTTTGGAATAAAAGCTACTTTGAATAAACGTATTAATAGCAGTGGTGTTCAAAGTTATAGAATTAGAATAAGTAAAAAAAGTATGGATAAATTAACAGTATTAGTAAAACCGTATTTTATACCTGAAATGTTATATAAATTAGGTATATAACCAATTAAATTTTTAGTACAAAAGATTCGCAATGGATTATAACTGAAAACCTGTGAGAAGGTGTTGGGGTTTGTTCCTATCTTTTAGTATGTTTTTGATTTACTAGAATAGCAGCAAATCAAAGCTCTCTTTCAGCATTTTTAACAAATAGAGTAGGTGATTGTTTCTTAACTGTAGGTATGTTTGCGATTTTTTTAGCGTTTGGTAAAATAGAAAAAAATAAAGAATTTAAATGTGACAATAGCTATTGTTGTGCTCGTGCTCTTAAAAAAAATAGATCTGTTTTTGATCGCTCCATAAGAAGATATTCTACAACTGAAGTATCAAATGACAGTTTTATTGGGCCTTACTTAGCCGGATTAATTGAAGGAGATGGCTATATTGGTGTTCAGGATAAAATCTCCAAGACTAATATAGTTAGTAGGCCAAAAATTATTATTGCTTTTAATATTAATGATAAACCTTTAGCTGAAAAATTATCTTCTGAATTAGAGGTAGGTAAAGTTATTAATAGAGAAAAGGCAGGCCATGTATTATTACAAATCTTAGCTAAAAAAGAGGTTTTAAAGATAATTCATTTGATTAATGGACACATGCGTACACCAAAAATAGAAGCTTTGCATAGAGCTATTAATTGAATAAATAAAAAAGATAGTAGTTCTATACCTTTACTAGGTTTAGATTTATCCCCTTTAGACAGTAATAGTTGATTGGCAGGTTTTAGTGATGCTGATGCTGGTTTTGCCATAACAGTATATGATAGAAAAAAAAATGGAGTCTTCCTAAGAACAAGTGTTCAAACTGTTTTCCGTATAGAAGTTAAACAAAACTATTCTAGAGAAGTTTCTCAAGATATAGGAGGTGCTAGCTATTTTAATATTTTAACTGAAATAACCAATTTTCTTACTGTAAATCTTTACACTAGAACTAGAAAAAAAGAGGATAAAGTCTTTTATGCTTTTATGGCAATAGCTCATAACTCCAGAAGTCATGAAATTGTTCGTAAGTATTTTGATCGTTTTCCACTATATTCTTCTAAGTATCTATCATATAAAGACTGATGTCTTGTTCAAGATCTTAATAAAGGAAGTCTAACCAAAGAGAAGTTGGATAAGATAAAAATTATAAAAAATAATTTTAATAATAAAAAAAAACAATATAATTTTTCACATTTAGATTCTTTGCATTTTAAATAAATTGCCGTGGGTAATAGTAATATTACTCTTATTATATAACTGTATCGCTGGAAACTCCTAAAGTTATTTTATAGGATACTGTGAAAATATTTTTTTAGATACGTACACAGACCATAAAAATTAAAATAAATAGATCTTGTTGTTTAATAAGTGAAAATGGACAATCAGCAGGAAACATTAAATATATTTATTATATATCGAGGATCCTCAGAGACTGCGCGTTATACACCCATTAAAAAAAAATTGGGTGAAGATACAGTCCAATTATAGCCGAAAGACTATAAGTAAATTGAATTTAGACTATGCAACTGTATTCTCATTAGCTCCTTACATGAATGAAAATGTTGTTACTATTGTAGGTATATGTTTATTAATTGGAGCTATGGCTAAAAGTTCTCAAATAGGTCTTCACGTTTGACTACCTATGGCGATGGAGGGTTTGAATAGGGCCTTCCTTAAACTTCACTATATGCGGGAACATCCCGTTTTTATATTATGGTCCACTGTTTACTTTGTAAGCTTCGGAAAAATCCAGAATGAGGGACAATCCGCAGGAAACCAGGTTAGTAATTTGGGCTCTTCAGAGACTACACGTGAAGCAATTACATTAGATGATAAAAAAATTTTTGAATGATGGTTAATAGGATTTGCTGAAGGAGACGGAGTATTTAGTGTAGACAAAAGAGGCTATTTAGTGTTTAAAGTAACACAATCTAGCGTAGATGCACAAGTACTATTCTACATTAAAAAAGAATTAGGCTTTGGATCCGTAACAGTACAAAGCAAATTAAACCAAACTCATCAGTATAGAGTTAGAAATAAAGATAATCTTATAAAAATAATAAAGATATTCAATGGTAACTTACTAACTAAAAATAAAAAACTTCAGTTTAAATTATGATTAGAAGCTTTTAATTTAAAATATAAGACTAATATTACATATATAGAATCAAATGGAAAAGTAAATTTATGTAATGCATGATTATCTGGATTTACAGATGCAGAAGGATGTTTCACTAGTTCTGCTTATTTAAGTAAAACAGGTAAACATATAGTTACTGTAAGATACGTAATCTCTCAAAAAGATGATGTGGAATTTAGTAAACTGCTTGCTAACCTAATAGATGGTTATGTAACACATGTAAAAAGCTATAATGGTTATAATACTGTAGTTAATTTTGGTAAACTTAATAAAATATTAAGTTATCTACACAATTATCCTCTTAAAACTAAAAAACATGTTTCATACTTGAGATGGTTAAAAGTATATGATCTGGTTAAAGATAAAAAACATTTAACTGAATCAGGTATAGAAATCATAAAAGATAAAATTAAATTCATAAACAATTAGTGTAATTGATGATATAGTCCGAACAACAACGTGAGTTGTTGAGTATTTGTGCCGTATTCGTGTAGACATTGATCTACATATAGCATAAATCAACAAATTTGCCTACACCCGTTAGTGCACTAATACACGCTGCCACAATGGTAACTGCTGGTGTGTATTTATTAATGCGTTCATCTCCTTTAATAGAATATAGTTCAACAGTGCTACTATTATGTTTATGATTAGGTGCAATTACAACTGTATTTAGTTCTTTAATAGGTTTATTCCAACAAGATATTAAAAAAGTTATTGCTTATTCTACAATGAGCCAGCTTGGGATGATGGTTATAGCTGTAGGTTTATCTTCTTATAATATAGCTTTATTTCATTTGGTGAACCATGCGTCGAATTTATAGGGCGCATGTAAAATTTGACAATATGCTGGGACACCTCTAAAGTTTTAACTAGTTATATGGCAAGCTAGTACTAAAATTTAGAGACAATCAGCAGGGAAGATATATATAATATAAATACATAAACCCTCAACGACCATACGTCAAAAATATTAGACGTAGTTTTATTAAAAACAGCTATTAAGTGCTTCCCGACCTTTTTTTTAATTAATTAATTAAAAAAAACAAATATAGGTAGCCTCGTAGATAATCACGTTTTTTTAGGATGATTCTATATTATGATATGGTCTAAACAACATAGTGATATGTTGCAAGTAATTATAATATATTTCCTTAGCGCTATATATAAAGCAGTGTTTTGCTGCTTTAATCAATTACTAGGTGGATCTTTCTGTCCTTATTTTCACTACTAGCTACTGGATAGGTTCCTTTTGGAATCATAATCCGGTAAAGGGAAATAAGTAATAGATAGCCATGGCGAAGGTAATATTTTATAGTTAAAATTAAATTAACGCCTATATTATCTGCAACTTTACATTTGTTGCTGGAGGTTTATTAAAAATTTTATGTCTTTATAGTCTATTTGAATTTATAGATTATGATTTATTTAATTTAAGTTCAAGTTCATTATTCATAACACCTATTATTAATACCATTGGAGATAAAGGGGAAAAGGGTAAAAAACATAGTATTAATTCTAAAATCCATTCTTCTTTTTATACAATACTAAATGACAAGTCTAGAGGTGGCGTGTTATTAAGTAATGTTATTTATCAGATACATGATCAAAATAAATTAAATTTACCTTTATTCTTAACATCAAAAGGTATAAAAGCTTCACATGATTTAATTAATATGATGAATCTTTTACCTGAAAATAATAATTCTGGTTTTAAAGGAGATAACTTATTATTTGAGTTTTTAAGTAACAATTTTAATAAAATATTTAGATTCAATATGCAGTTAAGTTTAAAAACAATAAAACCTAATATTATGTATGATTTACCCCTTGGATCTCAAAAAGTAATAGATGGAGATTGTTCAGGTATTTACTGTTTTGTGCACCAAGAAACTGGTAAATATGGAATAGGTTCTGCCATATCTTTACGAAATCGTCTTAATGACCATATAAACAGTTTTTATGGTAATCGCTTAAGATCTCATTTGCATGATTGAGTAATGGCCAACGGAAATGTTTCATCTATTAAATGGGCACCTATTATTACGTACGATAATATAGTTCAACAATGATATAATATTAACTATGCATTTCCCTTAAGTCAAGGGGGTGCTAAAATACTACAAGGGTTTGGACAATATATTAGTCGTATATTAGAACAATGTATTTATACTAATTATAAACCCTATTTTAACATTAAAGATGAACAAAAATTAAAAGATATTATTTTTTATAATTTTTCTTTTGAAGCTAGTGAATTATCATTAAGTTTAGATCAAATTCATGTATATCAAGCTTTATTGGACAAAAAAGCTACTATTTTACTAGCAGAATCTAATTCTTATAATTCATTAGCAGATCAATTAAAGATATCTGTAGGTGCCGTTAGAAATAATATGAATTGACACAAGGGTATAACTATAACAAACGATAAAGGGGAAAATATTGTTATATATTTAAAAGAAAAAGGTGTACCTTTTAGATGTGAACAAATTCATTCTCAATTAAAACCGAAAGATAAATATTCTTTAGTTGAATTAAAAGATAAATCCTTATATGATCTAAAGCCAGGAAAAATTTATGTTATAAATATAGAAACCCTTGAAGTTTTTGGTATTTATAAAAATCAACGTGAATTATGAATGAACTTGAACCCAAATTCAGGCGTAGCCGATTTGGAAAACCTATCTCTAAACCAGCAAAGAAATTTTCTTGATAATAGAATAGGAAGATATTTTAATTTGGTTAAACCAGGTGGAATTAGCACTGAGTTAGGTAATTTTTATTTTTGTAAACATCCTGAGTATCTACCCGGGTTGACGAAAAAAGCTTCGGGATTTTTTGCAGTTGATACCTTTACAGGATTGGCTAAATATTTTTCCAATAATTCTCAAGCTGGTGATCGGGGAACAGTAAGACGAAATAGAAATAATAATACTGTTACAAAGGATGGTATCAAGTACATAAATGAAGGCATCTTTATTGATCATTTTCCAGGAGCTGTAATTAAACAAGGTGCAACATTTCAACTCAATAGAGAACAGCTTGCTAATTTACCTGATAACCCTAAATCTTAGCCCTTATTTTTTCGACGTAATTTCGAATATTCGAAATTACTAGAAAAAATTAGGCGGACACGTATCATCGAAAAAAGTGATGGTGCTACTTCTAACTTTTTTTTTTGATATATATGATATATCAAAAAAAAAGTAAGGGTAAAGATTTATTAAAAGTCTATAAAGCACTATTATTCTTGGGAGCTGGTGCAGTTATCCATGCTGTAGCTGACAATCAAGATTTTAGAAGATATGGTGGGTTAAGACCATTTTTACCACTTACTTATTCTGTAATGCTTATAGCTTCTTTAAGCTTAGTAGCCTTCCCTTTCATGACAGGATTCTATTCAAAAGATTTTATACTTGAATCTGCTTATGGTCAATATTATTTCTCTGGTACTGTTGTTTATATAATAGCTACTATAGGAGCAATGTTTACTACATTATACTCTGTAAAAGTGTTGTATTTAACATTCTTAACGAATCCTAATGGACCTTTAATTAACTATAAACAAGCACATGAAGGTGATATCTTTATGAGCTTACCTGCTGGATGATTTGGGAAATCATTTGCGTGGGTAAAACTATCAAACTCCGGGGACCTCCTAAAGCTTCTGATACCAAGCTATAGTTGAAAGGCTATAAGTGGCTGAACTAATTACTCAGAGATGGTGACAAGTCAGAAGATGATTGAAAAAGAAATGGACAATCGCGGATCTAAGTCAGATAGCTCTCTATCTGTAAAAGAGCAACGAGTAGACGGTAGTTGATACAAGAGAAATTCTTTTGTGTTTAAGGTATACTCTAATGGGTGTCGAAAGATACTATCAAGTCAGAATCCCTTCTTAGCAAATATCTCTACAAGTTTTAGTAGAAGTTTAACAAGAGGTATTTCTTCTATTTCAAGCCAGAAGCCGACTCTACACCCCTATTTTGTTACAGGTTTCTCTAACTTTTTTTTTACATATATTTCATATATGTAAATAAAAAAGTAAATGGAGAGAGCTATTTTTCAATTAGTCTTAATAAATCTTCTAAGATGAATACTGGTTGAATTGTAAACTTGCAATTTGGTATAAAATTACATAAAAAAGACCGGTATTTATTAGAATCTATTCAAGCATTCTTTATGGGTATAGGTAGTATTTCCTCACACGGTAAAGATGCGGTTCAATTTAGAGTTTCATCTATAAAAGATCTACAAGTAATTGTAGACCATTTTAATAATTTTCCTTTAATTACACATAAATGGTCGGATTTTCAATTATTTAAGGCTGCTTTTGAATTAGTTAAATGTAAAAGACATTTGACCTTAGAGGGTTTAATAGATATTGTTAGCATAAAAGCTACAATGAATTTAGGTTTATCAGAGGAATTAGAGATTGCTTTCCCTAGCGCTTACGGTCTTGTCCCACAGCAGGGTAAGGCCCCACAGGGGACTAGGTTAAATATAGTAGCTAGACCTTTAAACCCTAATAAAAAAACAATTAACCCGAATTGATTGTAAGGGTTTGTTAGCGCTGAAGGTAATTTCTTTGTTAATCTTATAAATTCTAAGACAAAAGTTGGAAAACAAGTTATCTTAATGTTTTCCGTAACTCAACATTCGAGAGATGCTGCTTTATTAAAATTATTTTGCGAGTTCTTAGATTGTGGTAAATATTACCCTAGCTCTACCAGAAACGAAGGTAACTATACAGTTACGAAGTTTTCTGATATAGAACAAAAAATTATACCATTTTTCTTAAAGTATCCTATACAAGGGGTTAAAGCCTTAGATTTATCTGATTTTTCCAAAATAGGATCATTAATCAAAGAAAAAGAGCACTTAACTGACAAAGGGTTGGCTAAAATTGAATTAATAAAAAGTGGTATGAATACTAAAAGAATTAACTAAGATAGAGTTACCTAAGATAGACTTACTTTTTAATAATTAGTATTTTCTTCTATAGTTAGTTTTTTAGTTTTTATCACTATTACCTACATATTTGTATGATAAATCTGATCGCCATGTTAATGATTTTAGCTGTATTCTCAATATTCTTTGGGTTTATAACAAAAGACATGTTTATAGGGTTAGGTTCAGGATTCTTTTCAGATAATGCTTTATTTATACATCCTTCTCATGAAATAATGTTAGATACTGAATTTGGAGTACCAACTCTATTTAAGTTATTACCTTTAATATTTACTATTTCATTAAGTGTAATCGCTATAGTGTTGTCTGAATACTTATCTACTATACTAATTTACTTTAAATTATCTAGAGTAGGTTACAACATATTTAGTTTCTTTAATCAACGTTTCTTAATAGAACTATTTTACAACAGATACATTACAGGTATTGTACTAAAACTTGGTGGGCAAACTACGAAAGTAATAGATAAAGGATCCGTAGAGTATTTAGGTCCTTATGGGTTAGAGAAAGGGCTATTGAATATAAGTAATAATATTTCTAGATTAAACACTGGAGTTATAACATCTTATGCATTGTATATCATGATAGGGTTAATCTTTTATCTTTTATTTAACTCCTATATTAATAATACTATTATTACTCTAGCACTACTTATATCTTTATCACTAGCATTGTCTCAAAATAGTAATTCTACTATGAAAAGCACTGTTATTTTACAAAGTTCTCAACCACTAAGAGATGAGCTTGGGGATTTTCACGATCATGTTCGTGGTTTACCTAGTGGTAGGGAGTTGTTAGTTCAAGCGGAGAATAAAGTTCATGGTGCAGGTGAAATAGTACTGAATGAAATTAAAGTGAGTTCTGACTATAAAAGAAATATAGATAGATTAGCAGATGCAGAATTAAATCAACCGGGTATTACACAACAAACAACTAATGATATCAATGCCATTAAAGATACGGCTAAAGGATTATTAGAAGCAAGCGGGACAAACCTTGTGGAAAGTATGCAAGCAGTTGTAGATACATGTTGTTCATAATAGTAAAATAACGATTAGATCACCATATACTTGTTATGAAAAAGGTAAAATTTGTTATTTATAGTAATTTTTTTATCTATTATAGTATAACAAATCCCAGTATATACATCTTATGAAGTAACTGGTTAATTGCAGTCTAAATTTTATACAGCAATTAAGGGGGGGGAGAAGAGTAAAATAAACTTTTGCTTAAAGCCCCCCATAAAAAAAGAAATTAGCTCCATTGGTAGAGCATCCGTTTTACACGCGGCAGGTTAAGTGTTCGAATCACTTATTTCCAACTTATTTTTCATAATTACACACCTATCTTAAAGGGAAAATGGTTAAATTTAACCATAATAAACATAAAAATTTATAGAAATGTAGTAAGGATGTACAATATTAATTAAACTTATAACTTTCATTGTTTTGCCCTAATTTATACCAATAATTCATAACAATATTCTATGTTAAACATATTCAAAAATAAACAAAATAGTTTTAATGATAAACCATTAAGTACTAACTATATTATAGAAAAAAATCCAAAAATACAAAGTAATTCTGAAAGAGATGAATATAATAACATTATTTTTTATACGTCTTCTAGTAAAGAATGATTTAGTAGTGTATACTCTTACAATAAATCTTACATTAAATCTTTAATAAGTTACGATGCTGTAGTAAATAAATTACTTAGAAGTTATTGTAATATGCTACAAGATAAAATAAAAATTCTTTTTAAACGTAGACGTGATAACAAGATTCGTTATTCAGCAAACAAAATATATGCAAGTAGAGCTGAGCTAAAACATACTAACACAAAACTTTTTATAACATTATATATATATAATAAACAAAAATCATCTATTGAGTGGTTTATATTAAAAATTCTTGTACTTGTAAAATATAGAAAACTAATTGTTGATGGAGAAAGAGTATTTGTACCAAACCATGAAAACAGAATACCTGCTTTATTAAAAAATAACTTTTTCATATTTAGAAAATGAAATATGGCTTTCTTTAAAACAAATAACAACTTAATAAGATACTTCCTAGTAGATTTAAGAAGAAAATACCTTACGTTAAGTAATATACCTACTTATAACATTATACTTTTAAAAAAATTAGTTAGATTACAAAAAATATTATTTAATTCATTAAAATTACTTAATTTTAATAAATCTAAATTCAATAGCTTAAATCTAAACTTAAGAAATTTAGGTTTAATTAGTTTAATTGAAAAATTATACAACAAAAAGGTAGAAATTAACTTAGTTGAGTTAAGATCTATACATTTAAATAGTGACGTATTTTCATCAGCAGTAGCTTTAAAATTAAGAGATAGGAAAAATAAAGCAGTAAGAGTTTTAAGAAAAGCTATTTTACAAATGGTAAGAATACCTGATTTACACACACTTATAACATTTGATGATAATATTGAAGCAATGAACAAAAACAATATTATAAATACCATAAAACAACAAGTAGTAAGTGGTGTAAGATTTGAAGCATCAGGTAGATTAACAAGACGTTTAACAGCTATGAGAGCTGTATTTAAGTATAGATATGCAGGTAGCTTAAAAAACATACGTTCCTCATTTAATAATAAACCATCTACTATGCTAAGAGGTTACGTTAAATCCAATACACAATATACCCTTATTAATTCTAAGACAAGAAATGGAACTTTTGGGTTAAAGGGTTGAGTTAGCAGTCATTAATGCTAACTGTAGATTTTTCACATTTTAGAGCAATATATTTACTTAGTATTGTGTATATCATATAAACCTACACCTATATTAGTTATATTTTTGTATATTCCCGCATGGGTTGAAAAAAACATATACATGTTCTTTTCTACCCTGCTGCTTATTTTTTTTTCTTTTGTTTAACTTTTTTTTTAGTTTCTTTTTTTATACAAAAAAAACTAAAGCAACCAACAATGGCAAAATAAATAAAAGGAGATCCAGGTGTAATATTATTAACAGTGTAGATATATTTGTAGGTTCGATTCCTAATATCTCCCGTGAAAGGTTAAAACGGTTAAGGGCGTTCTTTCACTTTTCCCTTTTTTTCTACTAAAAATTATAAAAAAAATGAATACAGAAAAATTACTAGATATGTTAAAAAAAAAATTGGATACAGTGGAGTTTGCTGCTAAAGAAAAAAGTATAAAATTAATTGAAGATATATATACTTCATCTGAGAAAACTCAGATAGAGAAATGAAAGAATGATAGGAATTTCTTGTATTCTTTAGTTAAAAGAAATGCTCCTTTTTCAACAATAATTGATTTGAGTGGGATTACACTTTCATCTCAGAAAGAACGTAATGTTGTTCATACTACCTCTATTGTTTTTAATAGAAATTATTTAGATAAAGCATTTTATAATAATGTTATACGTCGTAATTTTGGGGCTATTTTCTTAGATACGGAAAAGATTTATATTATTAGAATTATAAGAAATAGAAGGCGTGTATCGGAGGGGTATAAAATAGAGAATGGTACACACCTTTATAGAATAATGCAATATAAAGAATTTTTTTAAAGAGGATATGGTTGAGTCGTTAGTTACACATAGAGATCATGGGTGAAAAACATTCTTAATTGTTGATGGAGTTAGATTACCATTACTAAAAGTTATATTTAAAACTTTTGGGATAATAATTAGTAGTGGGAAAAATAATTTAAAAGGAAGTCTTTCACCAACTCAATTTAAGTAGATTAATGATCGTTGTATTTAATACTAGTGCATATAAAATTGTAACACAATCTTTTTATAATCCGGATAAGTCTGTGAATAAGCCTGTAATGGATCTTACAGAACGAAATTTAGATTTGTTTATCAAAACGATAATCATAGATGAAAATAGGGAATTTCCGTTTATTTATTCATCTCTTTCAAAATATAAAAAATTGAAAAGTGAAACTAATTTATTATAAATGGAAAAAGACATAGAAAAGGTAAACAAATACATTAAAGAAAATCCCAGTAAATTTGTAGAAGTTAATCATAGGAATCTCACTAAATTTAAAAGTGTTCAGTCTAAAAAGGGGATACATACATGCACTAAAATCAATGTGAATAGTCCCGAAAAAATAAGTTATTAAGACGATAGATTGGTGAAAAAAGAAGAATTGATAAATCATTATAAGAAATATTCACCGACTTATATAGAAGTATGTGATACTTCTTCTTCCGGTGGGGATTTTTAAGGGGTTGACCCTTGAGCCTCCATGGAGTGGTTTAGAAGAGTATCTTCATACTTTCCCATACAGATGTGAGTCACAAAATCGCAAATAAGGGCCAATCCTCCCGGGGTAGTGTGAGATGAGTGTTGATAGAAAAACACCTTTCTCTCATTAGGTAGCCCAATAAATACAAAAACTTGTCTATTAGTACAGCTGTACTTTACAATAATAAGCAGGTATGTAATGACTGTTATAGTAAATTATTTTGTTATTATCGTTCTTGTATTTGTAAAACACCTTAATTTATGTCAATAAGCTCTTTTGTACGTACTATTCATTCAAATAATGATATATTATAAAATACAATTTATACTCCACCAGTATAGTTATTGTGACCTAATTAACACAGCAAACTCAACAAAAGTGTTTTAAACTAAAGAGCTAGTAGCATAAAACCTTTAAGTACTAGTTAGGATCACAATATATATTTCCACACTTAAAATTTTTACATACCTAGACAGTTTTTAGTTTCTTTTCTATTATAGGATCTATGTTAATGTAATACTTATAATACATAGAAAAATTTTAGAAAATTTACTAAATAATTATATATAAAAGCTATACTATCTTCTCCCCCTAACTTTTTTTTACATATTTCATGATATACTCAAAAAGTAAGGGGACTAGGGTAAATTATACAAATCAAAAAACTTTTTTCTAGTATAATATTTAAATACATAACACATTTATATTTATAATAAAAAATTATTATTTAGATAAATATTTGTTAATTTATAATAAAGGTATATTACAAGGCATTATTTCAAAACTATATAATATACATGGGACTAGTATAATAAATGCAATAACTATTGGTAATAAAACAGTTCAACAATAGGACATAAGCTGATCGTAACGAATACGCGGGAATGAGGCTCTCGCTCATATAAAAGTAAAGATCATTACACAAGTTTTAAGTCCTATTACCACACCACTTATAGTTGTTCCTATTACTGAATTGTAATTATCAAAGTCAATTACATTAAAATTAGTTTCATTTTCTGTTAGATACATATAACTATCCCCTGCAATAAATTGCACTAAATAAAAGTAAGGATATAGATAATAGTTAAAGTCAAACAGATAACCACCTAAAAATAATATACTATTTAAAATACAAATAAGAATAATACTAGCATATTCAGCTAAAAAGAAAAATACAAAAATAACAGCTGAATGCTCTGTCATAAACCCACTTACTAGTTCTGATTCCTGTGTTGTAGAGTATCAGTAAATACTTTACTTATTCGTTAAAAGAGTTAACTTTTAAGTAGTATTTACCTTTAAAAACCAACCCTTTATTTATATATTTACTTACAGTGACCTTAGATACATTTAAATAAATAGCTAGATCTGAAGCATAATCAAACCTTATTATCATATTGTTATCTAGGTCATAGATACCTACACCATTAGGATATTTAACTCTTTTACTTCTTATAAGCTCTTTAGTTTTTTCCGAATGTGTCTTACCAAACATAGGATTTAATGACCCAGATTTGCTAATGAAAGATTTAGATCTTTCATCATGATGCTTTCCTCAGAAAGGATGGTTAGTCTTATCTTTAAATCTTTCAACCATTTTTCTTTAGCAGCTTCTGTATGCTTGTAGCCTTCTGAGCTAGAAGCATTTTTTAAAAAATTATATAAATTGCTAAATTTAAATTTATTTATATACATAGTTTCTAATTCAGTTAATAATTTAAAGCTAGTAGTCTTATTCTCATAAGTAAAATATTCAAATATACAAAAGTTAAAGTTCTCTAAACCATATTTTGAAATAGCAATCTGTAAAGCCCTATTTGATTTTCTATTTGATAAATGTTCGTTTAATCTTAAGTATAAATCTTTTGCACTACCTATATATTGTTTTTCATTAACCATGTTTAAAAAACTGTATATACCTCCAATTTTTTTATTAAAAAAAAATGGGAGATCACGTTTAGAAAATATGCTATCTTTATCCTGTAAATTCGTTATAATTAATATAGGTATAGGATTATCTTCTTTAGGAGAACTTGAGGTATAATAAGGTCTACGTAATGTAAAATTTAAATTAGGTTTCTTTCTGTAAGTGTTTTTAAATTGAATTCGGGTTTATCTCAAAAAACATACTCTTGTATTCTTATGGGCTATATCATATACAATTATATAACTGTATTATCGCGTGTAGTCTCTGAGGATCCTGCTCATAATTAAAATTATTTTGGTTTCCTGCTGATTGTTTATTGTAACATCTTTGACAATATTTACATGACTTCATATACAGCATGGCAATAACACTGGTATGGTCAACGTATGTAAAGCTTTAAAAGTTTTCAGCATATAGCGATATTTAAAGAGGCCAAATCATTCTAAGTAGAATTACAATTGTAAAAACTAGCCTCTGCTAAATCAAATGGTGCTCTATTTGTTTCCGCTATAGATCCTATAAAAAACACAATGAATATAGGAAATAAAGGTACTACATATCAAATAGCTCTTTGAGCTTCTATAATAACAGTTATGTCTAAGCTACCTGCTAATAATACTACTAAAAGTATAGCAGAACTTAAAATTAATTCATAACTAATTAATTGAGCTGTACTTCTTAAGGACCCTAAAAAAGCATATTTAGAATTAGCTGACCCAGTATTGTTTTAGCAAAATCTCTTTATTTTTTACTTCCATCTCTTACAAGATGGCTCAGACTACATCATAGTCTTGTTTATATACATATTTTGATAAGTAAGCTAGTAGATTAGGTTATAAGCCTTCTATGCTAAACATACAAAAAAGAATGGAACTGTGACTAAGGTTTTACGTTTATATATATTTCGTCTATTCAAGTTTATCCTGAAAATTTTGTGGAGAGCTGAAGATAAGAAACCCTTTGTATATTTCAGAAGAATCCAAATATTTATTCAATACAGTTATGTGAATCTTAAGAGCACGAATAGCTTCCCGTTTAGTTTTAAATGGTTGATTGGGTATTAAATTTAAAACTCCATACTCATCCAATCTATACACCCAGATCTCAGTACGAGCATAGTGAGCTTTACTCATGTTTTTCAAAAGTTCACTTTTTAGAACTGAATCTATTTCTTTTGTAAAAAAATATACAAGAATTTTATTTTGAGAACTAGCTAATTTCGTGTCCAAATGCCTAGTGATGGTACGATAATTAACTTTGAAATGATTAGCAGCTGAAAGTAAACTAGGAAATGGTGAATTATTAACTAATTCAAGTGTTTTAGCATTATAAGCTCAAACTTTTATTTTATTACCCAGTTCTAGTGTATGTGAAGATTCAATAAGATTTTCCACTTCTTTAGCTTCAAGTGGTCTACTAAATAAATAAGTACCTTTCACTCCTTCTGCTTTCCAAGTATCTATAAAATAGGTTATTACATTACGACTAATACCCACAGAAACGGATGCTTGGGTTTTAGAAGGAAAGGGGCTACCTTTTATTAATTCTAGGGTTTTGGCATTGTAAACTCAAACCTGTTTAGCTATATTACTATTAAGATTTAAACCACTAGATGCAGTTTTAAATAAATTAAATGTTAATTCAAAATCTATAATAGGTTTCGAGTAGTATAGCTTATTTCTAAACGGTACATTAGTATCTCTAAACACACCTAAAGTACCTCTAGCAATCTTTTCACTACGGCTAGCTTCCATAATACTACTATATTTAACACATATTTTATCTATATATGTTTCATATACCTCATACACATAAACAGGGATAGATTGACCAGATACATGAGAATCAGAAGTAGATTTGAGAGCGGCTAATTTACTAGTTAAACTTGAATAAATAGCAGATTCGGAAAATTTTGAAGAAAAAGTGGTATTCAATAAAGGTAAGTATTTCTGAAGGTAGTAATTCTCTCTTGCTCCCTGTTCTTCAGAAGAACAAACCTCTAAAATAGAAATGTTGAAATGTTCCCAACCAACTAACTTCAAAAAGACATGTAGTTTGCTATTAGAATCAGCTAAAAGATGATTACTAAATCTTCTTTTAAACATAGTTGTTCTACCTATGTAATAAATAAAAGGGTTGTACTTATATTCTATGATGTAAATACAGCCTTTATGTCCTCACTCTTTTAAAAACTCAGATTTTTTATTCTTGTCTAAACAATGATGACAAGTTGCTAAAATTAAATCACGATCAAAAGGTATTACTGGAGCCTCCCTATCTTTGTATAGTTCTCTTATGTATATTGAGTGTAAAGCTTGTAAATCTTCGATATTGTCATTCTCAGTAACAATGGTAGTATAATATTTTCTTATATCTAATTTAGTTCGTATTGGAAAAGACATGAAAACACTACTGCTATAAATATAATCACAATCAGGACTAATTTCCGCTATATATAAAAAAAGTAAAAAACAAAGTCAGGCCATAAACAATTGTAAGGTTTTATTTGAAAATAAAAGTTTTGATAATAAAATAAAAAATAAAACAAGACTTCGGGCGCTCGTGGTAGAATTATTGTATTTCTTATATACTCATCTACTAGTCGTTGAACGTTCATGTTTAAAATAAGAGGACTTTGTTATAAAGTACACTAAGGACTTTAGACAGTAGTACACTCTTATGCACCATTTTCCCACCCCAAGGTGGAAAAATATAACCCTAAGGCGTGCTAAGAAAATAAATACATGTTTCGCTTCGAGTTGACTTAAAGTAAGTCTTTCTCGAAATTCACCCGATTTTCAACAACTCCCTCACGGGAGTGTGGGACTAATTACTAATCCAGCCAGCAGAATTCCATATGTAGCTAATGAAGACATAGCTAACATATATAATATACCCAGATTATAATCTAGTAGTACTAAACCAGGACCATAAGGAATTACGGCGTATCCTAATAATGAAAAGATTAAAGTTATAATCGGACCAAGGAAAAATAATACTATATTGGCTTGTGTAGGAGAAACATACTCTTTTAATAAAAGTTTAAGAGCATCGGCAAATGCTTGAAGTAGACCATATCACGAATATCCCCATTTAGCCATTTATATGCATAAAACAGGCAAAGCTTGGGGACTTTCTCCCTAAATAGTGAACTATCCATTTAACGAATATATAAAAAATACATATTCTGTACTTTTTCAAGTAGGGTCTGACTATATCTTAAGCATTATTAATAATAATAACACCAACCACCGTTTAGTCGATGAACTGCACACCATAATAATTATGCTGCTTGGCTGCGGATTACCCATTTCCTTTCGTGCATCCATTTCGATTTTACCATACCACGAGTCATTACCTGTGCCACAATGATGTTACCATACTTGCTTGGTTGAAATAGCTTTAGGGCTTTCCCGTCAATTTGATGATTTATAGCAAAAGGTTTTCTTTCACTTAGGGCTTAATAAAGTTTCTTACACTTTACCTAAAACCTTACACTTTAATACGATAAAAATACAATCCTTTATAATCTTTATGAATGTCCAAGAATTTACTAATTGTTTTAGTACTTATTTTTAGTTCTTTAGCTGCTAAATGTTTTGAACTAAAACTAGGTTTATTAGAGTTTATTAAAATTAATTCACCATCCTTTTTTTTATATACTCAAATGGGAGTAGTCTCATTTTTTGCAATTTTTAAGTTATTTAGTAATTCTTTTTTCTTTAAATAAGTCAACTCATTACTAAAAAAGTACACTAAATAATCACCTTTTTTAGTAGCTATTTCAGTATCTAAGTGGTTTAATACAGATCTGTATTCTACATTAAAATATTCAGCTGCTTTTTGAATACTACTGAATGAATTTGTAATTAATTCTAAAGTTATACCATGATAAGCTCATACTGTACAATTCCTAGTTTTTCTTAATGATGATAATTCAATTAGTTTTTCTAATTCTAGACTACTTAATTCATGAGTAAATAAATAATAACCATTAATACCTCCTTTTATTCATTTATCTAGATGATTAGTAATAACTAAATGTTGCACATTTAATAATCTAGCTACTGCACTTTTAGATTCTAATTCAGTTTTAACTACAGTACCATTAGATTCTATAAAATACATTCAGATGTTTTTAGGTATATTATGATTTAAATTTAATCCATGCATAGCCTCATTAATTAATTTACCTACTAAATCAAAAGATTCTATTTTATTAGTTAAAAATACAAAATTTGTATAGGGCACATATGTATCTAAATACACACTAATAGTTTCCCTAGCTATACTTAATTTTTTAGATAGCTCACTTATAGAGCTAAATGTTTGATAATTAGCACTAACTTGCCCATTGAAATATTCATAGAGATAAAGATTAATACCTTTATATTTTTTATCTAAATTTAATTTTAATTTTCTAAGTCTTAAAATCTCATATAAAGAATCATAAGATTGTATTTGACCAAAATTACTTTTAAAGACAGTATTTAATAAAGGTAAGTATTTTTGCAAGTAAAAATTTTCTCTATCTTCTTGGATATTAAGATCACATAACTCAATAATAGAGAATTCAAAATTATCTCAACCAGTTGAATTAGCAAATTTATGAAATCTATCCTTTAAATCAGAATTCAAATGATCTTTAAATCTTTTGTTAAAATCTTTAGCTCTCCCTATATAAAAAATGCTAGTATCTTTTTTATATCTAAACATATAAATACCTCCTTTACCTTTTAAAGGTTTAAAAAAAGAATTTACTAAAGATGAATTAAGCAAATCAGTACAAGTAAAAAGTACATGATCCGAAAATTCAATAACAGGAGCTTTTCTATTACGGTATAATTCTCTTAAATCATCACAAGAAGAATGATAAAATCTTTTAAAGGTAAGATTAAAATTAGTACAACCCACTGAATTTGGTCCAAGTCTTCTTTGCATGCTAGCCATTGTTTTTCTCTCAGCTATAGTTACAAACGCTACTGTTAATAAAACAGGTACAGTAACAGCCAATACTTCAAGAACAGATATAATGGTTGGAAAATATAACATTTTAAATTTAGAATGATGATCTTAAAATTACATTTAGTTAAAAAGTATAATATAAAGTATATTTTAATATATCATGTTAATTATCTATTTAAACCGCATAGATTATATATTTTAAAATAATGTGTAGTAAGTTTACATGTTTTTTTGTATTAATGGGGCTTTAAGCAAAAGTTACTCTTCTCCCCGTTGCTCTCTAAAATTTAGAGTGCAATTCCATTTTTGCAAATGGGATTTGCTATACGATATAATTAGCATAACAAGTTAACCTAAATATTTTTTTTATTTAGATCTTTTACTAGACTCACCATTTTTATTGGAATAATGATCTCTATATCCTCGTCTAGATTCTTACACACCTCTATCCATTTCGTCTTGAGGATCTGAATCAGACGGGCTATCAATACATTCCGTCATTTTAGATTTACCTTTACCCTTATCAGAAACATTTTCAGTACATCTATGTTTACCTTTATCAGAAGTATTTTTAGTATCTTCCTCTTCATTTAAGTTATAATCATCAGTTTCTGAACCCTCCGGTTCAGAACCCTCCGGTTCAGAACCCTCCGGTTCAGAACCCTCCGGTTCAGAACCCTCAGGTTCTGAAGCATACCAATCAAAACCGTTGTGAAGATCTATGATTCTATGAGTATGGGTATCATATAAAGAATGAACTAAAGAACTTCTACTGCGATAATTATCACCCTCATCGATATCCCAGCTATTTAAATAATTATTTAAATAATCCATTAATTGATCTCTTATATTAGTAACGCCCGTTAAATAATTTAATAAAAAAGTGTTGTGATTTGTCAAAGCAGCAAGCTGCTCTGGATCAGTTTGCTGATCCGTTATTTTCTGATAATTTAACCGTATTGTTTCATTTGTTTCCATAACTGATTCATCATAAGTGCTAAGGGTTCTAGCGATGTCCTCTCTAACTTCACGTAGGAATCTATTAATATTACTTTTTAGATCCAATAAGAAATCCTCGGTAATTATATTAAGATCCTTAATACTCCTGCAAGACTTAAAATAAGGCGTTATATAGTCTTCAAACTCTTTTTCTGTAAAAAAGGCCCCTGTTTCTCTTTTTTTATTGTTAATTTTTTCAAAAGTGTCTATAGTATTTTTACCAGAGCTAGAGGGATTGTTAGACCAAAATTGGGAGGATTTTTCACTTATAGAACTACTCTCATTATCGTTTGTATTAGAATCAACTAAATCAGTAGGTTCTTCGGGTAAAATATCTAAGTCAGAAGAAGGTAGCTCCTCTTTATTGACTTCAGAAGGAGTAGTTGAATAATTGTGAGCAAAAACTACTAAATCATTATCATCAAAAGGAGGCATTTGATTATAATTATATAAAAAGCCTAATGGATTATAATCAAATAAAAAACCAAATCTGTCATAACGATTTAAATCATTATGACACCCTTTAGAGAAAAATGTTTTATTATTTAAAGAGTTTTCACTAGAAAAATTCTTATTCCATTGTTCAACAGGTTCTAAATAAACTTTAGAGAGGTTAAATTCTTGAAGTATACCTTTATTAAAATTAGCATTTAGGTTAACTATTGAGTTGTTGCATAGAATTTTAACTTTACATTGAAGATTAGAATGTTTACAAATGAATTTAGAGATAACATCTGTAAGATAAACTCTATTACTGTTAAATATTATGGCTAATTCCGTTAAAGTACCTTTATATTCAAAAGAAGCTTTCCACTCCCCACTTACAATTTGAGGTATGAATATTGTAGTAAACCTACTTAATTTAATTAAAGGATATACAGGCATAATATTCCTAATTAGGTATTTAGGATTTATTCTAAAAGGAGAAGATCTATTTTTAGAATTATCCACATTTAAACCTTTAACTGTTGATTTTAAATATCTACCAAGTAAAGGTAATTTAGTTAAAATTTTATTTAAACCTTTAGCTAAACTTTCTGAATTAGAATTTTTACCACCTGTATTTTCAATAAATAAACTTATTCTGTTAAACATATTTGTTGCATTAGTTAAACCTAGTCCTATAATAAATTTAACCAAAGGAATAATATAATAAAAGTTTATCCCAGCTAGTATAAAGATAAATATAACACTGGATACACTTAAAGAAAAAGAATTTAAACTAAATTGTTTAGTATAAGCAGATATAACTAAGGTAACAACTATTCTTATTAAAACAACTTTACAGAATAAAGTGTAAAAGAATGATGTAAGATTTAGAGTAGAAATGCTTACACCTAAGCCGCATAAGATTAAGAAAATATTAAGAATAAAGATAAAGATAAACATATATAACATAAACGGTCAAATAACATAAAAATTTTCAACAAAAAATATTAATTTTTCCTTTATAGACTTATTTTTATTACTACCTACTAAGCTAAGAATTATCATAGATATTCCTATTATAAAAAGAGTATCTAGGTAAACGTCATTATATGGATAAACATGTACAGTAACAGCCAATACTTCAAGAACAGACATAATTGTTGGAAAATATAACATTTTAAATTTAGGATGATGATCTTAAAATTACATTTAGTTAAAAAGTATAATATAAAGTCTATTTTAATTAAATCATGGTAATTATCTATTTAATGTGCATCATAGATTATATATTTTATAATAAAGGGTGTATTAACTAATATTTTTAGGGGGCTTTAAGCAAAAGTTTATTTTACTCTTCTCCCCCCCCGCTAATTTCTGTATAAAATGTAGACTGCAATATACCAGTAAATTCAAACTAGGATTTGTTATACTATAATAGATAAAAGTTTACTATAAATAACAAATTTTACCTTTTTCATAACAAGTTAACTGTAATTATGCAATTAATTTAGAATAATCGCTTAGGGATTATAGTCCCCCCTCATGCTTTTATGACAACGATAGTGAAACTTACATTCGCACATAAGGCAATGGTTAACAGGGCCACGGACACCACAACCACAACATCTGTCCGGGCTAATATCACTTAACATACGTGGTATATGTCTTGTTTCTTCGCAACCACAGGAGTTGCATTGACACCATCCACTAGGATGAACACAACCAGGTTTTTTGTTGTCACTTTTTTTACCTTTTGGTGGGTTTTTTACGCCCTCGCCCACCTTATTTCCAGTTTTTTCTTTCCCATCCTTAGCAGGTTCAGCCAGATAAATACCTAATTCTAAGGCTAAAATTGAAATAGCTATAGCAGCTAAAGCTAGAACTAAAGGATAACATTTATCAAATAAACTAGCAGTAAGCTGTATAATGGCTTCCATATTTATCGGTTCCATATTTATAATAGCTACCGGAATAGATAAAAAAGAACTACCCTTAAGAGTGCTATAAGATTTAGCAATAAAGGAAACTGGTGTAGTAGTATCTGCATTATTATATGAAGAAGTTTGTCTACTATCAATAGTTAATGCATTTTTACCTAATTCAAATATAAATCCTAAGGTCAATAGTACAAAAAATACCATCATAATAACTAAACCATAAATATCATTCGTATAACTACTTACACTGTAAGGGTATACTAGTAAGATTTCTAAATCAAATAGAAGAAAAAGAAGTCCAAAGATAAAAAAAGAAACACTAAATTGTGTCCTATTTTGACCTAAGAACGAGTGGAAACCACATTCGAAAACACTATCTTTTTCTTGGTACGCTTAGTCAAATTTATCATGCTTATATATTTACAACTAAATTTTATCACGCTATTGTTTATTAATCTGTATTTATTTTATTTTTAATAATACGAATTCGATTTAACCCTTTTTCAGTTAAATGAGCTTTATTATCCACTAATTTTACCACCTCACTAAAATATAAAAATTTTGTATTTTTACTACTTTGTAAAGGATATTTTTCAAATAATGGGATAATAATATCTCTTATACTAGAAAATTTGGTAATCTTAAAATCAATTGTTCCTCTATTAACTGAAGTTATAAACCCAGACCCTAAATATTCAATTAGGCTATTCATTAAATCTTTATCTCTACTACTCTGAGTTAAAATAAAGCTTAATTTAATAGCCTCTCCTAATTTAGATGTTAAAGATTTAAATATCACAACGCTGAAACAACCTTCTGCATCCGTAAACCCTACTAATCAGTAAGGATCTACAACTTTAGATAATAATACTTCAGGTCTTAAAGCGGGAAGTATATCAGGAAAAGCTACACCTAAGTCTTTGCTTAAACCTCTATTTAATACAGCTTTTAAAGCTACAAGTTCTAAGATTCCTTTATTTGTCAGATGACTTTTATTTTTAATTAAATAATAAGCTGATTTAAATAATGTATAATCCGCTTGTTTTTTAGTTATTAAGGGGTATTTATCGAAATGATTAATTATAATAGCTAAACCTTTTAAAGATTCAACACGATATTGGACAGCGTTTTCCCCCGTAAACGAAATAGTACCTGCACCAAAAAAGTCCTTAAAGCCCTTTAGTATTTTTAAGTCTTTTTTGTTTAAACTTATAACGAATCTACAAGATATACGTCAACCTAATGTATATTTTTTATCTTTTATTATAGATATCATAAAACAACCTTCACCGTCTGTAAACCCAGAAATATATAAAGGGTTTAAGTTTAATGTAGATGGGTGGTTAGTATAATTTCGCAGCTGAAAGGTGTTTACCCTGTCTGTTTTGTGTTGTGAGAAAAAAGTAGTGTAATTTATAAGGTTAGAAAGGATTTTGACTTGATAGTTTCTTTCGAAACCCGCTAGAGTACATCTTACATGAGGTAAGATATTACCTCATGAACTACCGTTTACTCGTTGCTCTTTTACAGAGTTTAACATAAGATTTCTCTTATCTACTAATTTAAACTCTGATTTAGATCCGCGATCACCCATTATCTTTTCAGATATCTTCTGAATTATTACCATACATGAGTAATTATTTCATCCACTTATAGCCTTTCAACTATAGCTTGGTATCAGAAGCTTTAGGGGTTTCCCGGAGTTGGGCAGTTTATCCCTAATATTTGATTTCCTATATCAAATTCCAGGATTGTGGGGTGCTAAGATTAAATTAACCGCTAATAATATAATAGCTAATATAGGTATAAAAATAATGAAAAAAGTTGTACTTGTCATTTATAAATTAAAAATGATTAATGCTAATATATTAGCTAAACTTAATAATTCTTCAGGTATAAAAATAAATAATGTTATTACTAATGTAATAACTGAAATAGATAAACTTAATGAGGTTGATATAACAATATTGTTTATATTTACGTTCACTTTTTGAACGATAGTATTTTTATCCGTTATTAAACCATCTGCATTAAAATCTATTAGTTCATCGTTTACTAGGTAATCTGGTTTATCAAAAAAGATTTGTTTTATTATAGCTAAATAATATACAGCACTTATAACGCTTGTTAATATAGCAACTAAGCTCATAAAAATATACCCGTTATCAATTGCTGCACTTAAAATCATCTGTTTACCAAAGAACCCTATTAAAGGTGGTATTCCCGCAAAAGAGAATAAAGTTAACCCTAAACTTAAGGCTATAACAGGATTTATGTAGTAATATCCTTTCAACTGATCAATAAGTTGAATAGGAGAATTATTAACATCGGTTAAATTACCATTGTTTTCATTACTATCCTGTTGTTTTTCATTACTATCCTGTTCTTTTCCAATATTTTTGGTAGAATTTGTATTATCTACATAACAATAAAGAGAGTAACCAATAGTTAATAGTAATATAAAAGCATTTAAATTTGAGATAGAGTATTGAATTAAATAGAATATAAAGGCTTGTGTTGATTCTACAGTGTGTATACTTAATCCTAATAATATAAACCCTACGTGTGATATTGTACTAAACGCAAAAAGTCTTTTTATTCTAGACTGTGTTAAACCCACTACAGTTCCCACAACTAAAGATAAAAGAGAGCTAAGTAATAAGCTATTTGTTCAAGAAAAATCTAGATCTAGTATTGGTTTACTTGTATAGTGAACTAATTCTAATAAGAAAATAAAAATAGAAATTTTTGCTATTATAGCTACAAAAGTTGTAACAACAGTAGGAATAGCATCATAAACGTCCTCGGAAGTAAAATTTATCTTACAAATAACCTTAATAATTTTATACAAATATAATATATAACATGATAAGACAATTATGATATAAAAACTATTTAACATTCTCTCTATTTCTATTCATTCCATTCTTAATCGCTCTAATTTGCTCCAACCCTTCCTTAGTAAGATGAGCTTTCGAACTAATAATCTCCGCAACCTTAACTCAATCTTCGAAATCTTTAGATTTCACACCCAGAATAGGGTATTTAAGGAAAAAGGGTAAGATTGTTTCATAGATCTCCTTTAAATTACTACATTTAAATTCCGCATAATCCTTATAAGTATAAAACTGTCCGCATGAAAAGTAATAAGCTAAACACTTAATAAGAGACAGATCACGAGAATGTTGAGTTAAAACAAAGGCCAAATCAACACGACCTCCTGCACAGTAAGCATCACTAACTCTCAGTTTAACCATAAAAGAACCATCACCGGAAGCAAAACCTGCTATTCAATAAGGATTAATAGGAAGCAACGTTTGTGCATCAATTAAAGGTCTATGGACAGGAGAATAACTAGGAAAAGCTTCTTTCTTACTTTTTTTTTAATATATTATAATATATTAAAAAAAAAGTTAGCGGGAGTCAAACCTCTGTTAATAGAAGCTCTTATGTTAATAATGGCTTTTAAAACTGAAGATGTTAAATGTTCACCTTTTTTCATTATCATAATAACTTCTCTAAATAAAATATAATCCGCAAGCTTTTGAGTGATTAAGGGGTATTTATCGAAATGAGGGATAATTTTTGTGACAATTTGATCTAAAGAACTAACTGTAAAATCACGACAACCATTTCTCTCTTTACTTATTCGTCCTATACCTCCAAAGAAATCTTGAATAGCTTTTAAGAGTTTAACATCTTTTTTATGAAGGTTTATAATAAAACTGGCTTCGATTTTTCAACCAGTGCTGCTTCTAGTCCCAGAGGGGGACTGACCTTTAGGTCTGGCCCCTGAAGGGGACCATCCCCAAAGGATAGGTGATTTACGTGCAATAATGGTGAAACATCCTTCTGCATCTGTAAAGCCTGTCACAAATAAAGGTAGGGTAATAAGAGAATATGTCTTAGGGTTAATATTATTACTAATTGTATAAAATCGTCTTGGCATAAATTGGTTAGAAGGGATTTTTACTGAACGGTTTCTCTTGAAACCTGATAGAATACATCTTAAATATGATAAATCATATCAACTACCGTATACTCGTTGCTCTTTTACAGTCACTATTTAAACCTTTTTTAATTTTTGCAATAAATATCTTCCTTTATATGGCGTCTGGGTATTTCTAGTCCCCGAAGGGGACTGACCTTTAGGTCTGGACCCCTGAAGGGGACCATCCCCAAAGGATAGAAAAATACATTCTAATACTTCCTGTAGGTACACCTAAGGCTTCCCCTACTTCACTCATTGAAGGATATGTTGTTTTTATTCCAGTTTCCTTATAAAGTACTTCTACCGGTACACTAGGACTTCCTGCTCCTTCTGCTCGTTTACGTCCTTTACCTCCTGTACTGTTTGTGTTACCTACAGCCGCAGCAGATATTTTGGCTTTTGCTTCTTCAGAATGTTTGGAACCTAATCGAGAACCAGCTGTTAATAAAATATTATATTCTGGTTTTAATAAATCCAGATAATATTGATCTCTTTGTATAGTTTCGGATGAATCACAATATTCCAGGATTTCTAAAGTAAAATTAGAATAACCATACTTCAGCAAAGCACTGTAGATCAAACTTTTCCTCTTTTTTATTCCTGATTCTAAGAAATAAATGTTATAGTAACCTTTCAATCTTATCTCTAGATTAATACTACTACCTACATATCTTTTTCCGTTAATTAAATTTGTTCAGCTATATACCCCGGATTTACCTTTATTTTCTTTTAGTACTAAGACCTTATCTATATCAGCATTTCTATATATAGTTACTGGCTGAAAAGACGGTGCAATAGATGAAGAATTAGTAGAATAACCACGAAATCACCCGTTTATGTGTGGTTTCGTAGTACTACTCTTATAAAGGTTTTGTTTTCCACTTACTTTTTTTTTTATATATTATAATATATAAAAAAAAAAGTTAGTAAAGCCGTTCTGGAATGTTTCACATGTACTAATAAAGCCGAAGTAGAAGAGAAAAGTGATACTTTAGAGTGCAGCACAGGGAAGGAGAAAATGAAGGAGATAAAATTATAATGTGCAAAAATTAGCAAAGGATTTAGAGATAAAACAGTGACTGATTTAGATCCGCGATAACCCGTATTCTTTTCAGAAGCTTCCAAGCTTTTTACCATCTCTGAGTGATTAGTTCAGCCACTTATAGATTTTAAACTATAGCTTGGTACTTGGATTTCTAGGGTGTTCCCGGAATTTGGTAGTTTGTCCCGTAAACACGATGACGGTGTTATGGATGATTTCCCACATCATTCTTCAGGACTTCAAAAATGGAATGGTGCAGCGGAAACTTTAAATAAGAATCCTACAGCTATAAATAGTAAACTTATGTGTATATAGTAAGATTTATATCAATATAGTAGCCCAGTAAGGTTGTCTTTACTTACATTAGATATGCTAGTTATAATATATAAGCTGTCTAAGTTTGTGGTACCAGAATTTGCATAAAGTAACGCTGTACCTAATAGTATAAAACAGGATGACAATCCCCCTAGTAAAAAATACATAAGACCACCTGAAGTAGCGGGTTCTGAATCTCTATAGATAGTTGATAATAAATACAGTCCATAACTTTGTAATTCTATGGATAGGAATATGGATACTAAATCACTAGTAGAAATTAGAAAAACACTACCTGTAACAATAAATAAGATAATTAAGGAGTATTCTATTATTTTAAACTGCTCTCCCATTTTATTTAAAAGTAAGGTTCCGTAGTAAACTAGTTTTGTAAATAAAAGTCTAGTCGGGCTGCTATATTCTTTCAATCAAACTTTTCTAGGGTAAAATGAAGTTAACAATAAGATAACGCTAGTTATTAAAAAGATAAACAGGTGGAAAAAATTCGTAGTAGCTGTAGTATGGAATAACCCACCGAAGATTCCAATACCTTTTGCTAAAAATAAAAGAGATAAATTATCATAAGCTATAAAAGCTGAAATAAGTAAGATAGTAATCGTTACTCTAGAGTACAAGATAGATTTGTCTCGTCTTGATGTAATAGCATTAGATAAAAGTAATAATATTAATGAATTTAGTAACATATCAGAATAGAGAGATTCGAACTCCCATTTTACATCCTCCCGCTTTTTGGGTGAAAGGTAGTAAACATAACCTCTTAAATTATTCTGAGAAAAATTGTTTAAAGTACAAACCTAACTATAAATCTTATAGAATTTTATATATAACTACATTCTATTTTTTCTTTTATAAGATCTAAGGAACTTGAATCCTTATGGGAAAGGTTTAAGACATGTAATAGTAAATTACTATGTATTTTTAGTCCAAATTATGTCTCTAATAAATTAACTATATTCGTTAAAACGGGGGTGCTCATCCATTATAACTATATAATCTAAGGATTTTCCTTTTGATGTAATTTATCCCTTTTTGCCTTATTATATACCTATCATTCGCAAAAAGTTAAAAAATAAGTGGTTTGAACACGTAACTTTCCTAACTTTTTTTTAATATATCATGATATATTAAAAAAAAGTAAGTGTAAAACAAATGTTCTCTTCCATGAGTTAATTTCTTTTTTTTTTGTAGGGCTTTACATCCTAACTAGGCTAGTGAAGGACTTATTTAGACCAAAAACTAGACAATGGATTTTTACTTATAGGTTTAGTATAACATTACTAGGTTATAGTAATGGTAAAGGGCTTTAATTAATTATAAATCAATCCTCTCCCCCCCCCCCCCCCCCCCCCCCGATTGCTGTGTAAATATAAATATACAGTGCAATTTTCTTTTTTTTTGATGGGGGGCTTTAAGCAAAAGTTTATTTTACTCTTCTCCCCCTCCCCTATTTGATTTTTTATTAGTATTATAAGAATAACTATATTTAGTTGTAAATTTCTTCTCATAATCAGTACTAAAATAATCCGCTAAATTTTTTAAATATGTATCTTTTACACATAGATCTAAATAGGCCTTATTTTCATCTTTAATTCTTTGTAGTAATAATCTATCTTTTTCAGATGTAAAATTATATGAAACTCTACTATGATCTTTAACTGCACCTATTTCAGTAAAAGATTTGTTAACTAACCCTCTTGGATAAACATAATAAAGGGAAATTATTTTAGATAATAAAAATTGTTGAGGTGAAAGAAGATGTTTTAAAGTGTTATTTCCTCCACTTATATTTATATCATATTCCTTAAATACTGCTTTAATAGAATCAATACTTAACTCTTTACCGTATAAAAAAATAGAAGCTTCAGGTTTTTTTTGTAAAAATTCTATCAATTCATTCAAAAATTTATAACTAAAAAAAGTAGTTATTTTAACATTCTTCACGATAAATCTAGTATTTTCACCCTCAATATTAATAGTTTCTTGATGATCAGGAAGATTATTGTTTTCATGGTCTAATAATATATGGAATCCTATTAATATCTTTGGAAAAGAAGGATCCCTATTAAGAATATCTCGCATCTTATCTAGATTATCTAAATTTGTTGGTGATTCTAAAGCAAAAAATGTAGAAAAAAATAGGTTATAAACCCCATTTTTTCTCTTATTAGGTTTGGATAATGTAATAAAAGTATAGGTATTTAAATGTTTCATGGATAATTTATTATAATATAAAAAGAGGAATATAAGTAAATTAAATAAATTTAATTAAACTTAAAAAAAAATTTGGGTAACCTCTAACTTCCAAATCTACAAAATTTAAAATATGAAATAAAAAACTCGATTATTATATAACAGATACAAGATATCAAAAAAAAATATCTATTTCTAAAAAAACAAAGATATAAATATTATTGTGAAATAACAAAAAAAATCTTAATAAAAGAAGTATAATGGTTATAGTTATAGTTATAGAATAAACTCTAACTCCTTATACGATAGTAAACAATAATGAAATAGCCAATAATCAAGAAAAAGTAAAATTCTGCTATAAAAAGCCTATCCATATAAAATTCTGACTAGTATAAACTAGAAATAAAATTTTATCATAATATAAAAAGTGGATCCTAAAGAAACTAGTAAAAAAAAATCATAATACTATAAAAAGGAAACCTAAAGAAACTAGTAAAAAAAAAAATTCATAATACTATAAAAAGGAAACCTAAAGAAACTAGTAAAAAAAAAAAGAAAAAAAAATTATCATCCTAATATAAAAATGATCCTAAAAACTAGTAGCAAAAAATTTTCAATTCGTTTCATAAGACTATAACAAAAAAAAAGAAAGAAATAAGGCTAAAGAAACTAGATCAAACTTTACTCAAAGGTCAAGAAAGACGTTATCGTGCTCGTGGACAGAATATCCAAAAAAATATTTTTTGGATACCCTTCATAGAAGACATAAAAAAAGTCATCGAACCTCGGTCCTTGTAATCAAGAATTTCTCTAAATATACGGCTAGCTTAGATTTTGATTACTTTTTAGATGATTTTTTCCCTTTAGAGGATTCTGGTTCATAATTTTCACTAGGATCCCCATCTTTATCTGAATTTTTTTGATTCTTTTTAGAGGATTCTGGTGCATAATTTTTACTAGGATCCTCATCTTTATATGAATTATTTGGATGATTTTTAGTTAATTCCATAACTCGTAGAGTTTCTTCATACCATTGTCTTTGAGCATATTCATCTTTACCTTTACCTTCATCATCATTAGTTGAAGTATCTTTAGCTTTACCTTTACCTTTATCATCATTAGTTGAAGTATCTTTAGCTTTACCTTTACCTTTATCCTGCATAATTGAACCCTCCTTTTCAGAGCTCTCCGTATCGGAACTCTCCGTTTTTCAATCACCTGTTAGTACATAACGTTCCACTTGCTCCAAACTTCCCTCGGGGAAAAGACCGTCAAATTCTGTGATTCTATTTAGATGTGAATCCAAAATGAGATCAACTATATCACTTCTTACTCTAAAAATATCCCCCTCCATCATAGTCTCACGCGCGAAATGATCCATCATTTCAGAACTCAAATAGTGTATTTCAGCGGGACTCAGGGGTGTTGTGTTTGAAAATAGATTAACTGCATAACCCTTATCCTCACTTATGTCTTCTCGTACTATACTTGCAGCTTGTTTTAGGTAACTTATTAAAAGCTCTTTCTGTGTATAAAGCTCCTCTACAGTACTGCAAGATTCAAACCTAGATGCAACAAAACCTTCATAGTCATATCGTGAGGAATACGCCCCTGGTATTTCTGAAAGCTGAGATCTTATTCGTTCACCGTATCTGTTTTTATAGAACAACTTTTCAGCCATTTCCAGAGAATCTTTACCAGAACTAGAGGGATTATTAGATAAAAATACAGAGTATTTTTCGCTTGTTGAACTAGTATTGTTATTTGTATTAGATGATAAAGGTAAAGTAATATTCTCAGACATTTCTTCTGAACTTAGTGAAAAAGACCTACTCTCATCTCCATTAATATTAGTATACATTATTTCATCCGATACATTATACAGTTGATTAATTTCTTCTGAGTTTAAGTCATAAAAAGGTAGGTTTTCTTCCGTAAAATCTTCATTAACTCTAGTATCCGTTATTACATCCGATGAATTATACAATTGATTAATTTCTTCTGAGTTTAAGTCATAAAAAGGTAGCACTTGTTCATTAGACTCAAATGTTTTTGATATAGCCTTCTCCCACACATTGGAGCTACAGCAATGGACCGGTTTAAAATAATTATGTGGTATTTATATAATATATACTCTACTAAATCGTTACCTGTACTAAGAAACTTAGTTAAATATATAGTAACTGTAGCCAAGTTTTCATCATTATATACTTTAAATTTAGTTTCCGCTATGTATAAACCTATTTTGTTTAATATATTTGTTGTATTCGTTAAATATTGTCCTAAAACAACGTTAACAAAAGGAAGAATAAAAGTATATCCCACCTAGTATAAAAATACTTATAACAGTAGATACACTTAAAGAAAAAGAATTTAAATTAAATTTTTTAGTAAAAGCAGATATTACTAATGTAATAACTATTTTTATTAAAACAAGTTTACAAAACAATGTGTAATAGAATAATGTTAGATTTACAGTAGTAATGCTTACACCAATACCACATAATAATAAGAAAATATTCACAATAAAGATAAAGATAAACATACAAAGCATAAAAGGTAAGATAGAAAAAAAATTTTTTACAATAAATAGTAATTTATTTTTAATCGATTTACTTTTATTACTACAAAGTAAGCTAAGCATAACCATAGATATTCCAATAATAAAAAGAGTAGCTAAGTATATGTCACTACAGATAGAATTAGCAATACACCCTACTAATCTAGATATACAGTTTTCTAAATATAAACCAAAATCATATGCATAATTATGCATCTCATTACTTTTATAAGAAAGTATTAATAAACTAAGTAAAGCTAAATATAAAAACAATACCTCTATACTTTGAGGTATATTTCATTCTAATATAGATAAAATGAAAACCAAAATTAATGAAAATAGTATTAAAGTTAATGAGGTTACTATACCATTTTTTATATTTACGTTTTTTAAAATAGGGGCTAGAAGTAACCCAGTTCCAAAGTAAAAACATGATCCAAAAGAAGCATCTTTTACTCCTTTACCCCCAGTTAATTCAGCCGCCTTTGTACCCACAACACCCCAGTTAGAAACAACAGAAAAATTCTCACCAACAGATAAATTATTCCCAACAGAGAGTTTATTTTGAACACAATTATGAATATCTTCTTTGTGTAAAATTAAATATTTTTTTATTGTTTTCATTTTTATTATAATTAGTGGGACTTTTAGGTGGTAGCCACCCCGTTAGCTACCAGCCGGGGTAGAAAAGTGGTATCCCCTAGTTCGGCCGAATATTGCAGCGAAGGTACCGCACAAGTGCTCTCACACTCCCGAAAAGCCGAAGATAATTACTCAACACACCTACCGTTCAGTAAGATTCCCAGGCCCTACCTATCTCTCGGTGTATGTTTTCATTAATCCTAGGTAGGTATTCAAGCCCTGTATCCTTCCTTAATATTATTTTTATGAAAGAGGTCCAGAATCCTTCCATACAGAGCTACTCAGATTCTTTTTCCCACTCGTTCGTTTAAAACCTGAGTTATGAACGATAATACGATAACTATTCTATCTGAAATCGTACTGATATATGTTTTAATCTCGATGTATTACACAACAGTATAAAATAACACTCAGTCTCTCTCATGATAGAACTCCCCTAATATATAGTAGACCAAATTATATACTAAAAGATTCGTTACGTATCGGATAAATATCGTGGTATAGTTACAAAATATAACACGATCTTTTTTGATGGGGGGGG
>NW_026250133.1:0-47475 GCF_024043145.1 Alternaria conjuncta | reverse complement strand
CCCTAACCCTAACCCTAACCCTAACCCTAACCCTAACCCTAACCCTAACCCTAAACCCTAACCCCAAAACTATTCTATCTAGTAACATATTCTCTAAGTCTACCTCTAAGATTCTACTTCTTAATGTTGCGCCGCTCTCTATTAGTATTAAGACTACTAGTAGTGTTATAACTGCTCTTATTAAGCGCAACAACACTATCTCTATTAAAAAGTCTAAGGTCTTCTCTACCTTTTCTAATAACTAGCCTAGTGTACTTATCTAGGTCTAGAAAGGTAAGCGTGCTTGCACTAAGAACAATAACCTGCTTAGAAAGTCTAAGCTTACTAGTATTCTACCTACTCTCTATAGTATTCTCTAGATTAAGGTTACCTTTAACATTAACGCTAATAGTATTATTAACGTCTCTGCTCTTAAGAAGAGTACTAGAAAGACTAATAAGATTATTATTACTAATAACAAGAGCTATTTATCTAAAAAGAAGATTAAGCGTATATTAGCTAAGGCTAAGAAGTACAAGGCTAAGAATAAGGCTAAGGCTGCCTATATCTCTACTAAGAACGCTCTTAAGTTCTACGCCTACTTACTTTGTAACACTCTTAGCAACTCTAAGGTTAATAAGAAGCTTAATGCTAGTAATAAGTAGAAGCTTACTGCTAAGATTAATAAGACTATCTAGTAGCTTAATAATAACTAGACTACTACTAAGAATAAGTATAAGTTCTAGTAGAAGAAGCTTAAGAGTATTGCTAACTCTATTAGAATAAAGTTCTACAAAGCTAGTAGTAAGAGTAGCATGCCTAGCAGTATGCCTCTAGTGCTGCTAGCGGCGACAACAGCTCTACTATTAAGAAGGTTAACTAAGTAGATTACTCTTCTTAATATAGTCTATTTATCTTCTTTACTTATATATCTTTAGGCCTAGATTAGAGTATTCTTTCTAGAAAGTTATACTAATAGTAAACGTGCATGTACGTTTATATACTTAATTCTATTACTACTATACAATATTTACTAAGTATTATAATAGCTATACGTAACTTATTATAAGATATATAAATACAAAAACACTATATATTAATAGACAGCGCCTCTAGTACTTGCTACTATAAGGTAAGAGTTAACCTATTTCGCTTATAAGTATTCTTAGCCTTTGTACAAGTTGCGTTTTTATTAATTCTAGAGTTTTTCTTATCTTCTTCTTATACAGCTAGAGATACACCTACTCTGTGCTTTTCTAATATCTTTATAGTATAGAATACTATATTATAACAAGAGCACACTACTTTAAACGCAGGCTTTGTTACTAGCAGCTTTATTATTAGTAGTAGCTCTTTTTTTATTAGTTCTGCTAGCTTACTATATATAACTTAATAATGCTCTTAATAGTTAGTAAAGCTACTAATAAGACTATTTAACGTTTCTTTTAACTTATTCTTAAACGTAAACTACTTCTTATATTTAGAATAAGAACACGTAAACTCTACTTAATAGTAGTAACACTATTTCTTTATTAGTGCTTACTACTATATAATATAAATAAGGTTCTATAAAGACAACGTACTATTATTTAATAGTAGCAGCGTTCTCTATTAGATAAGGCCTTATTATCTTTGTAAGTGTAATATAGTATTAGATATTAGTCTAGATACGCTTCTCTGTCTATAACTTTATAGCGTTTAATATCTTTATTAGAAGAGAATACTTTAGCTGTGTAAAGTCTACCTTTATTATAAAAGTAGAAGCACGTAAAGTAATAATCTATAGATATAATATAGATATAGAGAGCGTCTATATTTTAGAAATAGTAGTTATAGTGTTTAGCAGAATATTTCTTTAGGTAATATTTAAGAAGAAGAGAGTAAAAACGTTCTAATACAAACTCTAGTTTATATAGAAGAACGTTATTATTATAGAGAACTATGCAGTAGTATAGATAAAGGTTTCTAGTTTTAGTGTTAGCGATTAAAGTAATATAGGTAAGGTATATAGTATAACTATAGCGTTTTAAGCAAACCTAGACCTAGCCTAATTCTTAATAGATTAGATAATAGTCTATAGAGGTAACTATTTAAAACCTATTAATAAGAAAGTTAATTAATTCTCTAAGAATAGAACTGCGCTAGTTTGCTATTAAAGGCTAAGAGATATTATAATATTCTATAATAGCGTGCGTAGCACGTAAGTGTAGTAGTATAGATAGGTAAGTCTAGATAGGTATAGTAGGTAAGAGTAAGAGGTATACGTTAAAGATTAAGATAATATTACGTAAAAGTGCTTAAGTGTTATTAATAGATATAGAGATAAAGAATCTAGCGTCTTTATTTTAGTTTTAATGTTATAGTTACTAGGTTATTTAAAAATTTTATACTAGAGTTACTAGCGAGTAAACGCATATAGCCTAAGCTATTAACTATAGAATCTATAGTACTATACCTCTATTTTCTAGCTAGGTCTAATTCTACTTGTTAAAATTACAACATTAGCCTTACCTATATAGTCTACTCTCTCTTATACTAGCACTTTTTACCTAAATTACGCCTCTTCTTTAATAGTATCTTGCTACTCTCTCTATACTATTATATTCTATACCTTCTCTATTACTAAGAATAGACACTTAAAAGAGTTAGAATTGCCTTCTAAATAAACTACGTCTTAAAATTCTTATACTTATTATTAGACATATACTAGAGTCTCTACTTAATAGAAAGAAATGCTATAGCTACAGGCGCTCTAATAATGCTTTCTAACACTATGTTATATTAATATATTGTACGCTTCTATAGAAAGACTATAGACTTATCTATAAAGTCTTTTACTAGTATAATACCTTCTCTCTCTTACCTTAGGTAAACTACACTATACTACTACCTTCTAGAGTAAGAAAGTATATACAACGCGTAGTTATATAAGCACGTCTCTATCTATTTATATAGCATAGTATCTAGAGATTTACTACCTCTAGAGTCTTTCTATAGTTAGAGTACTACACACTACAAATCTAGCGCAAGTTAGACTTCTTTTTATAGAATATAGCGCTTTAAGGTCTCTATAGTCTATAGTTTCTATAATTAATATACCTACGCTACTAGACTACGTTCTTTAAGTAGGCCTTTTCTACTACTATCTCTATTCTATTAGCTAGTTATGTAGACTTCTATAGGTAAGTATATCTCTCTTACTATAATAACCTAGTAATAAATCTAACTATAGAAAGCAATACGTTGCCTATTAGAATATAGAGTTATCTAGATATAAATTTAATTAGAGTTGTCTTATTCTCTACATAGACTATAGTTAGACTTAATAGGTAGATAACGAGATTAATGCTAGTGTATTCTAACTAAGAATGTGCCTAGTGTTAAGATTTGTTCTAATAATATAATATAGAATCTAGATATTACTATTATTATATAATATAAATTACTATTAAGATTGTGTATAACTAATATTATACACATGTAATATTAATAACTAATATAGTTATATTTTTCTTAGAATATAAAGCTGTATTACTTAGCTATAGTTACTCTAGCTATTAATAAGTATAAGAACACTATCTAACTCTATTAATGCATGTACACAAGCAAACTAATAATACCTAACTATTAATAATAGTATACCTATCTCTTAGAGAAGCTAATATTTAATTCGCTAACTAAAGTTATACCTCTAATATTATAAATCTAAAGCTATTTCTAAGAGACATAGTGTTATATTAATAAATCTAGATTTACCTTCTACTTAGGCTCTAGCTACGCTTCTTATTCTTATTCTTAAGTAGTAATATCTTAGGTAAACTACTAAACTACGCTTAAATACGCTCTTGCAGCGTCTGCTGCTTCTTATTAGAGAAAGTTCTAGGCTGCTCTACCTTTCGCTTTTACTAAAGATTAGCGTTAGCCTTATTTCTATTAGTGTCTTATCTAGTTACCTAGATACGCTTCTATTTACCTAGCGTTGCATTAAAGCTAAATAAGAAGTAGTAGTCTATCTAGCTCTAGAGTACTATATAGCTTTATATTAGCGTAAAGTCTATATAAGCTAGTATCTCTTTCTTATATAAAAGGCTCTAAGTTATCTAGTTATTCTATAGGCTCTGTCTTAGAAAATTGCCGGCTAGTATATACTAAGTAGGTATTTTTAGATTAATAAGGTATTACTATCTTTAAATATTAGAAATAGAGGTTAATAGAATAATATTATACTATAAATTATAAGTAGAACGTGTTTTTATAGAGAAATGCTATAATAGTATCTAAGAGTAGAAACTCGCGCATAATTCTAATATCGCTACACTACCTCTTTACTAAGAGTAACCTCTTAGCTTACTAAATAGGTGTTACTAATTACCTTGTGTATTTCTAATAGTAGTAGGTGCAGCGTTACTACTTAAGAGGCGCTTATTAGTAGTAGCAGAGGTTGCTGCGTTAGTTCTTAAGTAACTTAGTATAGTCTATAGTAATATATACACTATATTGTCTTCTTCTTAAAATACTCTTGCAGCTAATTAAAATTAATAAGTAACTATTTACTAAGATTTAGATTACGTTTCGCTTCTAGAACTACTTAAAGTTAATAACTAATTTCTCTTATAGTAAATGTTACATTTACGTTCTTATAGAAGTATAAGACTAGGTAAACAAAGTTACCTTTCTTCTTAAAATAGAGTTAGGTAATTATAATGTCTAATCTATACTTTAGTAGCTTCTATATCTTATAATATATATTATAGTTAAGATTGTAATAGTACAGAGAGTATAGATCTCTAGTTAACTCTTCTATCTTCTTATAATAGTGTATCTTAATATTCTTTTTAAAGTTATTGTTATTACAATAGACTTATAAGCCTAACTATTTTTATTAAGTATAAAGTATCTCTACTTTATTAGATATAAACCTAGTTACTATATAGAAGTATAACGTATCTAGAGCTGTTAAGCGATAGGCTTTTAACATACCTAATAGAACTATAGAATTAGAAAGTAGAGTAGCTAGACTAGTAAAAGACTATTTTAAGTATAGTACTATAACGTTGCGTAATTAATAAGGCTTTATCTAGAATTAGTAGAAGATATTATCTACGTTTACATCTTCTTTAGTTAGAATGTAGAGTGCACTACTATAGCTCTACTTAGATTAAGTCTTAAAAGGTACGTCTCTAGTGTACAGCTACTCTAATGTCTTCTCTATAGCACTAAGCTTTTTTAAGGTTAGTAGAACTAATAGATTCTAGTAAAGCCTTTAGAACTTTTCTATAAAATCTAAGTTCTTCTTATAACTAAAGCTGTTCTTAATATAGTATAGAGCTTTGTTTTATAGAGAAAATAGTATAAGTATACCTATTCTATAGAACTAGCACTAATTAATCTATTTTGTAACTTTATACTTCTTCTTTATAATAACGCGACGCTTATCTTTATTATTTAGCTTTCTAGTCTTAGCTAGTTACTAATTAATATAGAAGCTAGAAAGATTTCTGCTATTACTATCTATAATATATCTTAGAGCTAGCTTGTAGTTCTTAATACGTTAAATTAGAATTAGAATATGCTTCTTAGTAACGCGTTAATCTATCGCGCGTTTACGCGTAGTATTAGATATAACGCTTCTTCTTTAAACTATTACTAGCTCTCTCTATATATTAAGAATATTACTTATCTACTATAGAGTTAATAAACTTAGAATAGAGCTAAGTAGTATTATAGAGCTACTCTTTACGCAACACTAGAGCTACTTATAATTATTAAGAGAGTTATAGTATAGAAGGTTCTAATCTTTAAACTATTCTCTATTCTATAATAGTTTTAATAGCCTTTCTACTAAGTTATTAGCTAGTAGGTGCTTTATCTTACTAAGCAAGTAGATAGCTAGTTCTAAAGGCAGAGCAGTACTAGAATAGAAGGTGCGCTTTCTAATTATTTCTGTTAATCTATAGGCTCTTAGACTATACTAAATATAGAACTTTAGAATATAAGATGTATTGCTTATTATAAAATTAGAAGATTCTGCAATATTAGCGCTAAGGTTAGCAACTTAGTAGTAGGTACTAAGTATTGTAAATATTAATTCTCTAGAACTACAAACCTAAATATAATACTTAACGCTCTATTTATCTAATTTACTAGATAGAAATATAAGAGATGCGTATTACAACTACTATAAGTAGCTAGTAACTACATACTTCTTATTTGTAGTCTAGCATAACGCATGTACTCTAGACTTAAAGATTGCTATTAAATCTCTATTAACACTAAGCTATATCTTTAGGTACTCTTATAAGACTTTATTAATAGATAAAATACATCTATCTTCTATATATATAGAAGTAACTATATAGTAATGTAAAAGACTAGTATAGAGATAGCTAGTGTTAACTCTAGCTATAATATGTTTTAGCGCGGTCTTAAGCTAGAATCTAGTATCTAGGTAGAGCTTATAGCCTTGTAATATATAGATAGATCTAATTAGATATATATTCTAAATAGTAGACTTAGTAGCAGAATAAGCTATCTTCTTAAAAATACTAATAGCGTCTATAATAGTAACTAGGCCTTGCTTTAGACTTTCTGTAAAGCAAATACATAATAGTATACTAGTCTCGCTATTAGTTATAGTAGCTAGTACTAACACTATCTAATATATTCTAAGTTCTCTATTTAGCTCTAGTATGTTATACGTGTAGTAACTCTTATTAGAATAAAAGACCTACTTAGTGTTGTTACTTATACTAATTTATATAAGTAAGAAGTTATTAATATAAATACGTTCTATTTCTATTTACTAGACTATATTATTTCTATAGAACTTTTTAAAAGTAGAAGCTATTTAAATCTCTAACTTATTAAGTTAGTATTTAAATGTTAGCACTTAATATTTAATAGTCTAGGCTATAAACAAGGTATTAGCATATAGTTAATTCTACAATATTTTGTTTTTATTTCTCTATAACCTAGAGTCTACTTCTATACGTAGGTCTAAGATTGCGTTAGGCATCTCTACGTTAAGAGGAGCTTTATCTATTAAGATATCTTTATTAAGCCTATAGAGAATACTTAATAAGTCTATAGGCGCGTCTAGAGTAGTATCCGCACTAATAACTTTTAAACACTTTTTTCTACCTATACGTATTAGCTGTAAGAGTATATAACTAGTAATTTATTTTACCTTTATATTTTATAAGGTTATAGCGTTAGTTACTATCTTAGTAGAGAGGTTAGATTTAACTACTATATGTTCTGCGACGTTAGTCTTCTCTCTAGTATCTATTATCTATATATCTATACTCTATTTAGAACTATAGCTTTATAGTACTCTTCTACTCTTCTTAGAAGAGCTCTAAATAGTAGACTCTAAACGCGCTCTCTATTCTTATAAGTCTTAGTAAATGCCTTTAATAATGTTCTTAAAATCTTTCTTAAATAACTAAAGAGTTTTATTAATCTTATTAGAGTTGTATACTTTTACTACTATAACAGGCTTATTTTATAAGCGTAAAGAGTAGTTAACTAGCTTATAGAGGCTTATATTAAGAGTTGTATAGAAGTTAGAAATACTATGCACTAGCGCGTTTAGAGCTATAATTAAGCTATAAAGGTTTGCCTAAATAATATCTATACTACCTTCTTCTATTATCTTTATACGTTTGCCTAGATAACTAGGTAGGTATAATATTATATAAGAATACCTAGGTACAGATACTCTTAAAGATTAAAGAGGTAACCTTATATAGTAATAGCTAGTAAGACTATAGAGAGTAGAAGTGTTACTAAGAAGCATAGTGCTAAGAATTATCTACTAGAGAGAATAAAAGGGTCTGTACGCCTACATATATTAGCGCTATCTAGGTAGTTCTAACTCTCTAAGGTTTATATCTAGATAAATATTATAACTATTCTTACTCTACCTAGGTAGTTTTAAACTAAATACCTAATTGCTTTCTACTACTATAACTTCTCTACGCTCTTGCGCTTATTTATAAGCTAATTACAAGCGCTGCCTACTAGTTACTAAAGAAAGCATACCTATCTAGGTATGTTCTATCTAGGTAAGTATTATACACTAGCTCTCTGCTAAGCTATATAACTAAATCTACACACTTCTATTTGTATAGTTAACACTAATCTTTATATATAATAGAGATAAGTTTCTTCTAGTAAGATAACTATCTTCTATATATTATAATATAGTAATAGTACTAACTACTATAGTTACGCTCTATACTAATAAGTTTTTTAATAACGCTTATAAAATAAAAAGGTATATTCTTAGAAATATAGTAGAGTTTAAGCACTATCTTAGAGTAGGTATAGTAATTCTACGTATAAATTAGTAGATAAACTATAAGGCTGCTAGAACGCTCTATAGCTATAACTTGTTTTACTTTACCTATATTACCTGCAGCCTCTATCTTAATTACAACAATAACTTATATCTAAGAGCTAAACTATACTATTAGTTTAACTACGTTAGAAAATAGCTTACTAAAATTAGTAAGTAGACTAAATTTATTAAAATTATAATAATTAATACTAATGCTAGGTGCAAATATATAATATATTACAAAGCTTTTTCTATTCTTAAACATCTATAGATATATACAGAAGGTAACTTGCTTATCTAGTTTATATATACTAGTAGAAGAATGTTAGAATAGTGTAAGCACTCTAAACATAAGAATAACACTAATTTAGAGAATAATATAAGAGAGATAGAGTAACTATAGAGATTTAGAAGTAGAGATCTAATGTAGATAGTAGTATACTCTTCTACTACGAGCCTAAATAGTATACTATTACTTATAGAAGTTAAGAACAATCTTAAACTAGTAAAGTACTTAATTAGTAATTAACTACTATTAAGTGTTACGCTTTTATTAGATAGTATAGGTCTTATTTAATTTAGTAACAATTCTTGCTATACTTCTTATTATTAGTTTACTCTTAATTATACTAGCGAAATCTAGGCAGTCTCTTAAAGCTATACTCTATTACTATCTTAACTACTAGACAGCGTAAGAGAGAGAATATATATCTTTGCGTTTAGCTCTACTAGATATATTGTATTTAACCTTAACGTAAATTATATATCTAGTATCTCTCTGTATGCCTTTTACGTTAACTAAAGTATATATAAGAACTCTATTCTATTAGGCGCTATATATTAAGAGCGTAATATAACAATCTTATTAAAATAGTATTAGAATAACTTTAAGAGAATTCTGTCTATACTAATTAAAAAGCTTCTTTAAGTAGAGAACCTATTTAGCGTTAAGAAAGCTACTTTTAGTTACCTATTATCTAAATTGCCTATAGAGTTAAGACTTATAGTAGATACTTTGTTAACTAGAAACTAGACACGTATAGAAGCTATAATTAATACACAAGACTTAGTTCTATTACTATACTTAAGAAATATATAAGATTACGTTCTATTAATTAAGTTTCTATACGCCTGTTAAGATTACTATCTTAGTACTTCTATACGTTTATTATCTAGAGAACTTAACTATTACATTAAAATATAACTACTAATAGATTTAGAGGTGTAGCGTAAAAGAATAATTTCTTAAGCTCTTATATTAATAATACTTCTTATTTTAAGAAGACTTGCTTAGATAAGTACATATAGATTTTAGAGGTTATAAGTAGCTTATCTACGTTACGTTACTATAGTACTATAGAATAAAATAGAAGAACTAAAATATTATAAGGCGCTTAGCTATAAGTAAGAAGAGAGTAATAAAAGATATTTATACTACTACGCCTTTGTTACTCTTATAACTAGAATTAGAGAAAGAAGATATAGTATAGTAAATAAGTAGAGTTAATAAAAGGTAGTTGCTATAATAAGTAGAATAGGTTTATTTCTAGCTTTCTTATGCTATAGTACTATAGAACGCAACAGAAGCGTTACGTAAGTAATAGTAAGTAAGATAACGCTATAAGTATATAGAAGAGTCTATTAATTACAAAATATTTCTTAGTATATATCTACTATAACCTCTTGTCTACAATTGTAAGTTACTTTACTTACCTACTTACCTAGAGCTTAGACTAAAAGAGCGTTAAACTACTAGATAAGTATAATATCTAGCTCTATATTATTATACAGGCACTATAGCTTATTATCTACTAAGCTAGTGTTACTCTCTAAGAAGCTAGAGGCCTAACTCTACTCTTAGTTAGAGCTACACGTACTACCTATAACGTAGTCTATAGACATAATAGTAGGCGCGCTACTTAGTAGCTAACTAACTGTATAAAGCGCGTCTATAATCTAATTAACTAAAAAGAATGTGTACTTCTATAGCTGCTGCTTCTATACCTATACTATAGCTACTATATTATTGCTAGCGTTATGCGCTAGCCTATAAGTAGTAATAGAGTAGACACTATCTACTAGATAATAGAGTAAAGTAGACTTATGTGTCTTTTATACTACTTTTTCTACTTTGTCTACGTTAATAATTAGAGAACCTAACGCAAATAATACTCTAAGCGCTTAGAGCTATAGTAGATCTAATGTCTCTAGACTATAGCTAATAAGTAAGTCTACATACGCTAGAGTACACTACAGCGCCTATAATATAGTAGATAGAGGTAGGTACTTAGACTATCTATAGGTAAAGCTATCTAGATTACTCTTATAGTAGTTGTAATTAACAAGGTATATATGCTTAGTAATAACGTAGTAATAGGCGCAGACTATTCTACTAGACCTATCTACCTTAATCTATCTAATCTTAAGAAGCTTCTAGCTGCGCTTATACTTTTTAATATCTAGCACTATAGCACGTAAAGTAACTAAAGCATAGGCTAACTTAGTTAGAGTAGTTAGATGCAGCTGTATAGTAGTAATAATAGTAGCTTCTAACTAAGACAGATTAATAGTAGAGCTACAGAGATCTAGTTAGATAGAGTTTAGCTCTTTTTATCTAACCTAGAAGGTTATATTATAGAGCTAATAGAGCTAATTATAACAGAGTTAGCCTATAAGAAAATTAGTAAGCTAAACTATATATATACACTACTAAGTCTCTTACGTATTATGTTAAGCGCGTTAGTAAAGGCCTTACGTTTAGTAGTCTTTTAGTTATATTTACTACCTAGAGTCTTAATAAGTATGTAGATAGCTTACTTCTTTTACCTATACTTAACTAGCATATAAAGATAGTATTTCTACACTAGAGGCTTATGCGTAAATTTAAAGTTAGAGGGCTTTAGTAGATAGCTAAGGTTAGCTAAGTGCTTATATGTCTGTATAGAATCTTATTAGTTTTACGCTAATAGGCTAGATAGTATTAAGACTAACTTTATTATATTAGAGAGAAATGTAGTTAGAAAGAGTTAATAGAAAGAGAGAGTATAGAAAGAGTAAATAGTTAGTTATAGGTAAGAGTAAGTAGGTAAGATAGTTACAAAGCTAAAGCTAATACTATAGGTTTAAACTAGTAGTATAGCGCGTTACGTTATAATATAAACGCAAACGCAACTATAATAATAATAATACGTACTACTTACCTCTACTACACTATCTCTTTATACACTATATATTCTACTATATATATAAATATACTTCTTATTAAATAAGAAAGATTATAATTCTTAGAGTCTTACTCTTTTCTACATCTCTACTTTTATTAGATTCTCTCTACCTTACCTATATTACTCTGCTTTAGATACTTAGTAATAAGAGATAGAGCTTTTATAACGCGTAAATACTAGTTAATATATAGAATAGATTATTATTTAAGTAGGTTATATTACTCTATAGTAAGATAGATTATTATAATAAGGTAGTCTAGTAATCTTAAAAAGAATCTTATTACTATAATTAAGAAAACATATCTTAGGTTTCTTTTAGAAAGAAAATGTAGAAGACATGTTTATCTTTCTACTTATGTAAGTTCTATACTATGTAAGTTATACTTCTCTAGGTATTACTAAACTTATTTCTCTTAGTAAGTATTACTTAGTAAACTATTATCTACACTTTAGAGCTCTCTCTACTTAACTACTAACTACTTAGGTCTTAAGTACTATAATATAATTACTCTTTATATACTAGGTTATAACGTATCTACTTATTATACTAAGTGTATAATAAAAGTATTAACCTAGTAGGTTAATGCTTTTGTTATAGAATTTGTATAAAAAAACAAGTAAACACAAATTCTCTTAAAACACTATAGTCTATTATAAGTAGGCTTTATTAATAGATATAATAGTTTCTATTTCTAACGTGTAGAAGATAGTAGTAGTAATAAGAGATAGAGCTTTTATAAAGCGCAATCGCTAGTTAATGTATAGAATAGATTATTATTTAAGTAGGTTGTGTTACTATATAGTAAGATAGCTTATTATAATAAGGTAGTCTAGTAATCTTAAAAAGAATCTTATTACTATAATTAAGAAAATATATCTTCTATTTCTTCTAGAAAGAAAATGTAAAAGACACGTTTATCTTTCTACTTATAGAAGTTCTACACTATGCAAGTTATACGCGCCTACGTATTACTAAACTTAATCTCTTTAGTAAGTATTACTTAGTAAACTATTATCTATAGTTTAGAGCCTTCTCTACTTAACTACTAAGTGCTTAGATTCTTTACGCTAGCTATTACCTCTAGATTCTATTTATGCTTAAGAAGAAGTTAAACTATTAGCTTATAATTATATTTAACTACTACCTAGAATATATTATTATAGTAGCGGCTTCTATTATACTATATATTAGAATAGTCTAGAATAATACAGGTTAGGTTCTTATGTCTATAGTAGACACACTAGTATAAGAATAGTACGTAAACATTATTAAATAGAAGTAACTTATTTATCTTAATAATGTATTTATTAATAAAGATGCTAAGTATCTTCTTTAAGACGCTACTATAATAAAGTCTATATAGAATAATTCTCTAAAACTTCTTTCTTTAGGCTTCTATAAAAGGTGCGAAAAGCAAAGCCTTAACTAGCTCTAGGTATTCGCGATTAACTATATTTATAATTATGTTTAGGTAATTAGCTACGCTAAGCTTACTATAAGCGTAAACAAGTTCTGCGTAGAGTGTTAGAGCTTAGCCTTTACGTCTAAACTTTATAGTAGATAGAATAGCTCTAATATAAAGGTTTCTAATATTTACTACTAGAAGAGAGCTGTTAAACACTATAATAAAGTCTGTAACTACATAAAACACTATAAGATTAACTAGTATTCTATTTATAATAGTAGAGAGAGTTCTAAACTTAGTAATGTACTACTCTGTAATAGTTTTAGCAATCTTAACGTCTCTACTATTTCTACCTTCTAAAGTAAACTTAAGGCCTTCTTTAATAGCGCGTTTACGTTCTAATTTATATCTATTTTTTGCACTATAGCGTAAAAGCATATCTACTAAAATAGAGTTTCTAATAGTAATAGCTCTGTCTAGAGGTATGTCTACTAAGGTACAGAACTATATAGTTATGCCTTGCTTAAGTAGGTTCTTAACTAGGCCTTTATTCTCTAGAGTAATTACGTATACTAGTGCTGCTTAGCCTATATCTACTACTTCTAGTTTCTACTTATTTCTTAACCTAACAAGGCTCTAGAGAATTCTATTAACTAGTTTTAGCTTATAGTATATTAACTTTTGTATAATATCTAGGTAATAGTTAGTAAACGTTAGCGTAGAGGTTAGAAAGAGCTTAATAAGCATCTTAGTAACGCTATAAATTAATCTTAATAAAAACAAAGCTGTAATACTTACTAGAGTGTAGTGTAGTAAGAGCTTAGAGAAGTTATACAGAGCGTAGGCTTTATTAACGCAGAACTTATAGGTAGGTAAAGCTCTAAGAAGAACGCTGTAAATCTAGTAGTTAATGCTTTCTATTATAAAGTTAGCTTTATGCAACTCTATAGAGTAGTATTAGATATTATTATAATTACAACTTACAGTAGGTAAGTTGCATCTCTAGAGCTTTCTTAATTCTAGCGTTTCTAATATAATAGACTAAGATTATATTCTAAAGCTCTGCTAGAAGTTCTATAAAGAAAGATATCTTAGGTAGTAACTAGGTAGCTGTAGATACTTACTATGTAAGAGAGGCAATTAATAGCGTATAAGATACCTAAGTAGTTACTTATAGTAGAGTTTTAAAGTACTTAAGAAGTAGAACTATTATTACAGCCTATAGAGGTAAGTACTCTACTTAGATAAACTTAGAGCGTAAGGCTGCTAAAATAGTAAGAAAAACTAGAGTCTAGTAGTAAAGTAAGAGCTCTTAGCAAATTAGGTATAGAATAGCTACTAAAATTACCTTTACCTCTTATTTTATGTTTATTTTACTTTTGTCTTTTTTTAGAAAGAGTAATAATAAATCTTATTCTTGCACGTAGCGTGCTACTCTATAACCTCTTTAGTGTAACTTTTCTTACTAACTCTTTACTCTTTCTTATAGAGTATAATCTTCTTTCTAAACTCTTATAATTTAGCTTTCTTTAATTTTATATCTTAGAAATAGAAATAGTTATAGTCGCTACCTTTAGAGACCTCTTCTTAGAGATAGTTAGCTAAATTACTTATTATTATGTCTAGGTAGTACGCGTTAGTAAGGCGCTTAAAAGTTACTAGGTAAGTAGTATATTACACGTAGTAGACAAGACTAATTTTGTATAGCGCTAATTAGTTTATATATAGATAATTAGAAGTTATAGGTTAAAGATGCTCTAATTTAATTAGCTCTAGCTTGTTACCTTAAGAAACTAGACGCCTAAGAATTCTTAGCAATAAACTTTGCCTAGATAGTACGCTTCTGTGCAGTATCTCTAAGCAGTGTTAAACCTTTCTTGCCTAAGATCTTTACCTAAGTTACGTAATTATTTAATAAATTAGCGCTAATATTAGACTCTAAACTTAAATAACTATAGGTTAACATAGTAAGTAAGCTCTAATTCTACTACTCTAACATTATCTAACTGCTTCTATATTGTCTAGTAAAATTAAATAATTGCAAAAAGCTAGTAGTAGTTAATTATTATAAAGTAGCTCTAGTTGTTACTATTACGCTTAAACGCAAGAACCTAGTTAAGAAGATTCTTAGGTAGAGAACTAGTTCTTTCTACACTACGCCTATTAGCGAGCTGCTATAGATAATAGCTCTTACTTATAACCTCTCTATAGGTAAGCTCTTACTTAGCTATATTATAGATACTAATACGCATTGCACACTTAATCTAGAGTATATAACTATTACTATAAACAAGAGTATTAAGCTTACGTTAGAAAGTAGCTCTATAACTAACTTATAGTTAGCTAAGTATATAGCTTACTAGTACTTACTTAATATTAGCTATATATATACCTACTACTAAGGTATTTTTATAGAACTTGTAGTTACTAATAGTCTTTATAGTTTTATTAGAGTCTTTAATAATTACTTTAAATCTTATATAGTTGCTAAGCTTAGTATAAAAGCTATTAAGCATACTATCTATCTCTAACGCCTAGAATAGGCTATTATATTACTAGAGAAATACGTACAACACTATAGAGAGCTAAGTAAGGCTAAACTATGTACTCTTTTTAAAGATGTAGTAAGGCTTTAGTATAATAAGCTAGTAGAAGTAGTCTTAAAATTAAATAGTATAGATATAAGCAAAAGAGACATGTAAAAGGCACTTATTAATAAGCTTTAACTTAGAGGTATAATAGATAAGATCTTAATAGTCTATATTAACTAAGGTCTAATCTAGTCTAAAGAAACGTATTGTTTTAAGAACTTATACGCTATATTTCTATACTAGTGTATTTACTTCTAGAGACTAAACTTAACTAAGGTTATGCTAGGTTACTATAATATTTGCTATAACTACCTTAGCTTTAAAGACTCTAGCTTTTACAACTAGTGTAATAGAACCTTTTAGCTTACAGTAGAAAAGAACTACTAGACAATAGTAGAGCTCTTACTAAAGGCTAGCTATAACCTAGAGGCTCTACGTGTAGTAGTAAGTAAGAGTATCTAGAAAGTAGCTAAAGAAGGCTCTAAAGTTAGGTATCTAGTACATTAGGTAATACTTAAGAAGATTTACTTTAAGATAGAGGGGTTAGAGTAGAAGATACAGAAGATACAAGAGCGCTCTATATAGAATCTAGCTAAGTAAACGAATATAACTATTAAGTATATATTCTACTCTAATAAAGATCTAAGCATGTTTAATTATACAGAGAATTAGCAAGAGTTTAATAGAATTACTAGGTACACTTTAAGCTTTCTATAATAGATTTAAAAGATATATAAGAGATAGTGTATACTAAGGCGCTAGTTTAAGAGATCTTTTTTTATAATATTATATAACTACTCTAGTAAATTAACTATTAGAAGCACGTCTAATAAGATTAAGTTTACTATTACTCTTTCTAGAGAGTACTAGGCTACTATTTAGACTAGAGTTAAGTTGTTAGATTAGATATTAGATCTTTACCTTTATTACTATAGTCTAAAGGTTAGCTTAACGCCCGCTAAGATAATAGTTTATATTCTTTCTTTACCTACTATTTATTTTAGCGCTAGTTCTAAGAAGGTTACTATTAAGCCTATAGACATAATCGCTAGTCGCTAGAGGCTTAATAGTTATAAGTTTACTATAAATAACAAGAAACGTTCTATTAACGCGTAGAGTGTCTACTATATCTAAGGTTATAGCAGCCCTTCTTCTTAAGCTATTAAAGCCTTCTTCTAGAAGTTTGTCTAGATCTACAAAGCCTATAGTAGACTTATAGCTACTTACTCTTAGCATAGTAAGAAGCTATAGATAGGTTCTAGTAACCTTGCTAATAGTAGTAAGATAATCTAGAAGGTCTAGAACTAGACTAGTAACAAGTACGCTATACTACCTAATCTACTCTTTTTTATTATTAATAATAGTAATATTAACGTCTACTATTATATTAAGAAGTCTTATAACATTTAATTTAGTGTAGCTTTATAAGTTCTCTAGGCTAAGCATATTATGTCTACTTTGCTCTAGTATATCTCTAACGTCTATATAAAGGTTAACACTAAGCTTAGCAGAGCTACCTTAGTCGCGAAGTCTTAGCTTATTTCTATAGTTACTCTAAAGTTAGTATCTATTCTAACTATAGTTGTTAGCGCTAATATCTCTTATTCTACTTCTAGAGCTACTTTAGGTAAGGCAGCGTTCTTTGCTGCTATTATAGTATCTGCTAACGTCTACTTTGCTAAGTACTAGGCTAAGGTTTAGACTAATAGTAACTGCGTAGAGATAGTTACAACCTCTAATATTAATAACTACTTTAGTTTTATAGCTAAGAACTAGATATAGAAGATTAGCTAGAGTAAGCCTTCTTAGCATGTACTCTATATTAGAGATAGCGTAAGTAAGAGATAGTACGCTACTATTATTAAGAAAGAAGTCTATAATATAAAAGAATGCTTTAAGAAGCTAGGCTGTAAGAAGATTTCTAAGTTTACTATTGTTATTACTAGTAAGCGCTACTATATCTGCTTTGTCTCTAAGACTAGCAATAGCAACTATAATAATAACTCTCTTTCTAGTACCTTAGTAGAGTTTAGCTATATCTATCTATTTAAGTTTAACTTCTATGTCTACGCCTACGTTACTATTAAGAGTACAGCTTACTCTATCTACTACTAGTGTATTCTTAACAAGAGTAAGTAGCTATTAGCTAAGCTCTAGTAGTTTATCTTTAAGTACTTATACTACTATTTCTACTCTACTACTCTAATATTCTTATACTCTATAGTCTACTAGGCCTACTTAGCTACTAACTATTTCTGTGCTTATCTTAATAACAACCTAGTGTTATCTAGTAAGAAGAAGTCTAAGGCTAACTAGTAGTCTTCTACTAGTTTATCTAAGTAGAATATTAAGATTGCCTTATTAATGCTAATACAGAACGCACGCAGCCTTAGAGATACTATATAGTATATCTAAGAAATAAAGAGAGGTTAAGCTAGTTAGTAGTGCTAGATAGAATAGCTTTACTAGTTTAGAATATAATAGAGAATTTAGTTATAATAATAGCGTAAATCTGTTTACAGCGTATTAAAGTTAGTAATTAGGTATTCTCTTTAATCTTTTCTTATAATATCTATATTTTATAGTTCTAGCAAGAATATCTTATAATATCTAGTAGTATACTTTGCCTATTAGCGGCCTAGTAGAAACAATATAGTAGAAGAGAACTTCTACTAATTTATAATATTATAGTGTTACGCACTTACGTATATTATATTATACTTATTTATATAATAGTAATTATACGCCTAACTACTTAGGTAGTTTAATCTAGCTTATACGCACCTATATTAATAATACTTTTTCTTCTATAAGAGGGCCTAATTATAGAGGTATATAGCTAGAGATAGATATTAGAATAATTAAGTATTAGTAAAGGCTTAGAGAACGTCGTAAACTACTTGTATAGAGCAATAAATAGGTATAGTAGTTCTTAGATATAGGTACCTAGGTATATATTAGCCTCTTCTAGTTAGAGCTATAGCTTTCTTTACGCTAATAGCTGTACTATAAATTTATAGTAGACCTCTCTATTCTTTAAGCTCTAAGATATATTAGGTAACTAGGCTTTTTATTATAATTGCCTTTGCTTACAAGAATCTCTATTAACTATAGCTACTCTATTCTATCTATAGCTAGATTCGCCTTTACTCTAACTTTCTAGAGAGCTTTGTAATAAGATTCTTAAGAACATCTTTAAGTAAAAGAATTAGATCTTGCTAGTACTATATATTAGACTACCTATAGGCGCGTTATTACTAGTTATAATTTATATAGTACTAGATATTGCAGTATTTACAATCTGCTATTAATTCTATAGTAAAGCTAAGAGCAGCTTTCTTAAAAACAACACCTTTATACTCTCTACCTAAGTAGACGCTTTTACTAATGCTTTAACTCTAGAGCTTCTAAGTAGGTAGATAGATAGTCTTAGTTTATACTGCGACTATATTTGTAAGATAGTTATTAATCTAAGTCTACTTTACCTATAATAGTGCTATTTCGGCTAGCTTTAATAGATTAATTTAAAGCTAATTATAATAGTAATCTAGAAATATTAAGTAATACTTACGAGTACTAGTAACTAGCAGCGCTTAAACATTAATATATTCTTTAGAGTTTCTAGACGCTAACTTCTAAACTATTTACATTACTTCTGTAACTCTTTATAACTATCTATTATTAATAGTCTAAATCTAAATATAATAATTACGCTATTAACGCCTTAGCGCAGTCTAGAAATAAGCGCTTATCTCTACTTAGACTAGTCGCTTTAGAAAATCTAAATCTTACTTAATAGCCTACGTTCTGTGTTTATTCTTGCTAGTACCTATAACTAAGATGCTAGCGATATTTCTATAATTAAGTATAATATAAAAAGTAGTAGGCAGCTTAAGAAAAAGCACTATAATATTAACAACAATTACATTAATAATAATTAATGTACTAGTATTAAACGTCTTCTATAAGTAATATCTATCTATAAAAGGCTTCTAAGTATACTTATAGAGTTAAACGAATATTATTATCTTATATATAATATTAAGAGCTAAACAATCTTACGCTACTTACCTAAGCTATTCTTAATTAATAGCTGCTTCTAAGAACTTGCTCTTAGATAGTAGTAGCGCGTATATATTATTAGAAATATAACTTTACGTAGCGCATAAGCTACGTTTAGTAATTTTACATTAATTTAAGCTTAGTGCGTAGCTATTTAACTCTTCTTTAATTGCGTGTCTAAAGATATTCTATCTACTCTTAAAATATAATTTAAGCTACTAGAGTAAGAAGACTTTTTATACCTATAGATTCTAATTACTAATATTATTATAGTAACACTAGAACTATCTATAAACTCTAAGCTGTAGGTTAAATAGTTAAATAGTAGTCTACCTCTTTAATATAAGACAGAAATGCTATATAGACTTTAATAGTAGACGTTTATCTTTCTCGCTAACATACTATACCTATACCTAGAACTTAGTAATAAAGTCTGTTCTAAAGTTCTTATAGATAGTAACTATATTATTAAAGAAGCTAAGTATAAGAGAGATAATAGAAATAAGTATTTAATTAAGTACAAGAAAGTAGGTATAAGTCTAGAATAGATAGAAGAGAAGATAGATTACTACATTACCTATCTAGTAGAATAAAATAACTTAGATATAGCGACTTATATATCTACTACTACTTACTTATATACTAAATACTTATATAAATACTCTAATAAAACCTATAGTTACTCTATATACAACTTTAGCACGCCTCTATACTCTTCTTTAAGAGAAGTAACTATAAGGCTTAGGTATTTCTTATAGAAAGCTAGTTTAACTAAGAGTTATTAGAGTTAATATTACTATAGTAGAAGATATAAGAATTAGTACCTAGCGTTAGATAGTTTAATGTATATAGTAGCGTTTAAATAATCTTAAATAATTATCTAAATGTCTTCTTATTATTAAGCGCGTATACCTATATAGATTCTCTATCTATTTACCTTACCTACTAATAGCTGTAAAAAGCTCTCTCTAGAATAGTAATCTAAATAGTGCTAATATAGTTAACTAAAGCTCTACTACCTTCTTATATATTCTATAAGCTCTACTATTATATCTATTTACCTAAACTTTACGCTAAGCAAAGATACCTATACCTCTTCTATCTCTTCTAGGTAGTAATTTATCTTATTTATAGGTATGTTCTTGCAGATTAGGTATATTAATTGTAGAAGGTATAGTTAGCTTACTATCTTTAAGTTACCTCTAAGTTACTATAGTACTATAGAATAGCGATAATAAGCTATTTGTTTTTAAATCTTACGTATATTATAATAAATTAAAGATAATAGTATTTAAAGCGCACAGTGTCTTAGTTACTTTTACTCTAAGTTATATACTATAATACTACTTATAAACTTCTTTTCTATAGTAGCTGTTATTCTTATATCTATTTACATTAACGTTAAAAATATAGCCTATATACTTAGATATTAAGGTTAAACTAGGCTTAAATAGACGTAGTAGTAGTAGCTTCTTAACTTCTATAGTTATAGCAGCAACAACATTACTAAATAAGATAAGAAAGCTTAGTAAATAGCTCTATAAACTAGCTAACTTACTATAATAGGTATAGATAATTACAAAGCGTAGGTAGAGTAGCCTATTTAATTAGACGCCTAATTAGACGTAGGTTTATAATAAGAATAACGTAACCTTAGAATAATAATTTACTACGTAGAGTAAAAGTAATGTAAAAGATATTTATAGCTATAGAGATAGCGTTTAGTATTACTATATAATAACTATGTAGCCTAAGTTTATGCTAGAGAATTCTTCTTAGACTTTAACTTTTCTAATATTTTCTTGCCTTCTATAGTTTTATCTAATCTAATTGTATTATATTCTTATACCTAGATATTTAATTCTAACTTATCTAATCTCTTTTATAGTTAGCTTTCTATACTAACTAATAACTAACTACTCTTACTATAGGTAATTTGCGTATATAGGTATAAGTAACTACTCTCTAACTCTAAACTCTTTTTACCTTTAAGCCTTACAAGCCTTACTATAAGAGTAAAGAGAGGTTATGTTAATAGGTGTATAAGAGCCTAGAGAGAGTACATACTCTATAGAATATATAGTAACTCTCTAGTAGGCTATAGTAGTTTTAAATAGGTAGTATATTACTAGATAGTTACTAGGTAGGTTTTTAATTGCAGACTAGTAGGCCTTATAAAGAAGAGTAGTAGTGCTCTTATAGTTAGCGTTTTAGTAGATTTTCTTAACTATAAAGGTCTAGAGAGCGTTACTAAAAACTAGAATATATAACTTAAGACTAAGAGCTAGCGCCTTTATTAAGCTTATAATAAGGTTATTAAACGTTAATTCTATATTTAGAAAAGCTATTACTATATTAAAGAACTTGTTTATCTCTAGAATCTCTTATATATATAACTAATACGCAAATATCTTAAAGGTAATTAGATCTACGCTACTAAGAGTTAGGCGCTTATATAAATTTCTATTCTAGGCGCTGCTAAGTACTTTACGTAGGTAGCTAGAGTAATGTAAGAGAAGAGTTTAATATATAAGATATAGCTACTTACTAGAGCTAATTTTAATAATAAGCGTAGAGTTTCTACTAAAATATTAGACAACCTTCTAAAGAATAGAAGACTTTTAGTTACACTAGCTTTGCTACTAGTAACTTCTTTAGTATTTCTAAGTTAGTAATAGTAGATATAGTAGTTATTTTTAGAGTTGTAGGTGTGTAATAGTAGTAATGTAACTTTAGAAGCAAGGTAGAGAAAGAGATACTAAAGCTTAAACTTTAGAGTGTTGTAGTAAAAAAGAACGCTAGTCTACTTATAGCGTAGTAAAGATAACGCCGCTTAGTAGAGTAAATAACTACTAATATTACCTATAATTACTAATTAACTATAAAGTCTACTCTACTATTATTTTAACTATAATGTATTACAAATTATAATTAGTACTCTGTTTAGTATACTCTTTTAAATACAATTCTCTGTAGCTCTTCTAAGGTTATGTCTATAACTTATTAACTTTACGCGTAGTAATCTATATTAATAGCGTCTTTTAGATTATCTTATAGCTAAGCTAAACACTTTATACCTCTTAAGGTACTAGGCGTAGAGAAATAGGCAGCGTTATTATATTTAGGTTCTGTTTATCTACTAAAGCTAACTTTAATAGAGCTCTAGAGATTAACTTAGAATATTAAGTTCTAGGCTGTAATTATATTAGTGTAACTTATTAAAGTAATAAAGAAGTAGAGGCGCGCGTTTAAAAGAATCCCTTTACTTACTTACTTAGGTGTATGTAATTTTAAATACTTATTACTACTAAGTTTCTTTATTAGTTATAGTAACGTAGAGAGAAAGTAGGCTACTTATAAATCTATAAGATATAACTAATAGATTTGCGAAGACATTGCTTAATAAATAGAGATTATAATTATTAGACTTTATCTATACTAATAAGCGCGTCTATTCTCTAAAATAGAGAACTTAAGGCTAATAGTATATAACAGCCTAGTAATATAAGTTCTATATACTCTTTGTGTTAATACTATAACGTAGAGCACGTATATACGCCTTCTATTACTATATCTTTATAGCCTTATTCTAATTACTTTAAAATAAATATTCTTAACTTAGAAGGTTGCTCTATATAATCTTAATATTAAGGTTATCTAGATATTAAAAGAATTAAAAGGCGTCTAAACTAGTTAGTAGTAGCTTTGCTAGTAGATAGCGTTAATAGGTATAACTATTAGAATAGTTTAATAGGTTAGTTAGTTTTCTATCTAAGTAGTCTATAATATTAAGGCTAATGTTAAATTTAGTAAGCTATAGTAGTATTAATAGTAGTTGTAGAATACCTAAACTAGTGTCGCGTTTAATAGCTATAATAGTCTTAGAATAAGTAAAGGCGTTATTACTTATACCTAGCTATATAAAGTAATCTAAGTACTAGGTTCTAAGCGCTGTATAGAGATCTTTAAGGCTTATAGCTTCTATATATTTATTAATAAGGCTAAGTATAGTAACTTAGAGTAGGTAAGCATGTTTAATTATATATTAAATTTCTTTAGAAACTAACTTGTAAAAGGCTTTTAGAAGGTATTAATAAGATTAATTATTACTAATAAAGATCTAATAGAATATTACCTCTATAAGATATAATAACGCCTTATTATATATTTATATTAGAAATGTCTTCTTTAGTTGCTTAAGAAAGTAGACTAGGTATATGTTAATCTATATCTTACTATTACTAATAAGGTAGATCTATACGTTGCTATTATTATTATTTACTATAAACTTAAACACTAGCTATTTAAGCTCTAGTAGTAATAAGTTGTTAAATGCTGTAATAAAAGCTTTGTCTACTATTAACATGTTCTCTATAAGTTCTAGACTAGTGTAGGTAGCTATAGAGAGAGTATAAGAAGATTAGATATAATATTAGTATTTAAATAGGTAGGTAAAAACACTTAGTAAGAGGTCTGTGCATTCTTAAATGTTTACTATACTAGTATACTAGCTTTATTCTAAATTTAGTACTAGGTACTATACTACTAAATATATATATGCGTAAAAGCTTCGGCTTTTAAAAAGCACCTAATAAGACTTTACACTATCTTTCTATAGATTACTTCTCTATAAGGTATAGAGTAAGTATACTTTAGAGAAAAAGATATAGTTAGTATAGGCTACTACTTAATTACTTCTAAAGTGTTCTTTTCTACTCTCTAGTAGTAACCTTTAGCGTTAGTGTAGTTAGAACCTACTTACTCTCGCTTAGTGTTAAGAGTTTATATTCTATAGCCTCTCTATAGCACTTTAAACCTCTCTTCTTTCTTCTTATCTATAAAACTAAGAACTTTAAGACTCTTATAGTGTTCTAGCTTTTCTACTACCTTCTTATATATAAGCTAATATAGAATCTATAGATAGTTCTTATAGTTCTTGTTTGTGCTGTAGAAGAGTCTTACTAGTTATCTAATATAATTCTCTAAGCGTTCTTCTATATCTAGTAGATAAATAGAAACTTACTTAAGCGTTAGCAGCTATTTAAAGATAGTATAGTTAGAGCTAGCTTATACCTAATACTAGAAAAGGCCTTCTACTTTAATCTTATAGAAACGCATAGCATTCTAGAATAATAGTTATACTTAGACACTAGAAACTCTCTATAGAAAGGTGCTGTAGTAACTTAAATGTAGGTAACATTTTAGCTACATAGTGTAGAGGTAGGTAAGTTTCTTTATTCTAGTATTAATAGAGATACTATTAGCTTTAGATATTAGCTTATATTTATTAAGACGCTATATAGTGTAGAAAGTTTTGTCTAAGTTACAAAATTCTAGATGTAACTAAGTTTTTAGACTAAAGCACGTTTCTAAGCTTAGCTAATATACATTCTTAGATACGCTTAGAAGTGCAAACTATAGCCTAAACTAACTTCTAACTTTAGATGCGCCTTTAGAGACCTACTTCTAGTATCTATAAGGTCTCTAGAAAGATCTAGACTTACCTTTGCACTAGGCAAGAATCTAAATTTAAAGCTTAGTTAGTAGACTGTTCTAGTTAAAGGTCTTACTATTAGTGCTCTACTATTTAAATATGTTAGATGCACTAACTAGAAGATTAGATAGTAGAAATTTTATATCTAGAAACTTATCTAGAGATATATTATAGAATTACTACTTAACTTATAGGTTCTCTACTAAGACAGCATCTTCTTATCTTATTTCTAGTTTTAGTTAACACTTAAGGTAAATAGAAGACGCGCTAAAGTTATAGAATCTAATAATTAGGTAGAACTTCTTATTAACCTTTATAGTGCACTTAGAGTTATTTTTATAGCGCTACTATAATACCTCTATAGGTACGCTAAAGTAAGCTACAAAGCTTAAGTAATACTATAATACTATAGCCTAGATATGTATAATAAAGAGGTATTAGTTAGAGATAGAAGCTTACTAGTTACTAGAAGAAGATAAGAAATTAAAAGCTATAATAAAGGCGTATAGGTAGTAGTTAGAGGTAAGTGTAAAGTTTGTCTTCTTAAAGATAAAGATAGGTAGGTGTTAGTGTAAATATTATAAGCTAATACCTTACCTAAAAAAGTATTGCTAAGTAGTAGTTTTAGCTAGCGTTATTACTGTAGGTCTGTGCGTAGTAAATAACGCGTCTACTACTATCTCTATTAAGTTTAGCTACGTAAAGCTATCTATTTATTTTCTATTTTCTATACGCTTCTTTAATAAACCTAGATAAAAGAGTATAAGTAACGTAGTAATATATACTATAATCTTACGCTACGTACAATTATTATTAAATTACTAGCTGTTATATACTTAAAGAAATTTATTCTACTTAGCTACCTCTCTCTAGCTCTCTAGAGTGTGCTTTAATATTAGATTTGCAATATTAAATACGTTTCTATTTCTTAATATAATATTATTCTTATAAGTCTATATTTCTCTTCTATATAGAGTAGTATTACCTCTTACCTATTTATAAAGTAGTTTAATAGCTAGTTCTAGACGTAGTAAAGTAGACTTAAGCGCTTAACTAATAGTTATATCTATAAATCTATCTTTATTCTATTTCTTATAAAAGACTATAATCTTGTTACTAGTTAATAGAGAATTAAGGTCTTATAATGCAGCAGCATTGCTTTCTATACAAGACGTTAGTTAAAAACTACTAGAATAATAGCTTTGCCTATTACCTTTTAGATTAGTAACTATTAGTAACTTATTAGTCGCGAAAGATTACTAAAAGTTAAGACTATTAGCCTTAATATAAGAAGCTAAAGAATTCTTCTCTTGTTTTAAAAGAGGTAACGTTACGTATAAGTTATCTATGTTATTAAGAATACTATTTTTATAACCTTCTAACTCTACTATAGTAGTAATAATATAAGCGTAGAAGGTAGTAGTAGTATCTAAGTTCTCTGCATTATATTTCTCTGCCTTATATTCTAGAGGGTGTTCTGTAATTAGTAACGTACTATTTATTCTAACAGTATCTAGAGAAGCCTTACTCTCTAGACCTAGTAGCATGTTTAGAGATAAAGAATAATAAAGCTTTATCTTTATTAGGTATTAGCTTAACTATATTTCTATATTAAATGCGTAGGTAAGATTCTTATAGTAATATATAATAACTCTAAAGTAATGTATTATTTACCTCTTATGCTATCTATAGGTGTATAAGCCTAGTATATAAGGTATCTAGTAGCGTTTATAGTGTATAGATTTTAGATTATAGTGTCTTTAAATATAGCTAAGACCTTAGGCTAAAGGCCTTACCTTAATGTAGTAAGTCTAATAGCAATCTATTCTAGTTCTAGAACTACTTAGACGTAGTTTAGAGCTACTTTAGAGCTTACAAAATGTTAAAAATACTTCTTACTAAGATAATAATGTTAAATAGACAGAATAACTAATTTTACTATACGTTAGAAAAGAGGTAATAGAGTTAGAGTTGTTTATAAATATTAGCATAAGAGTACTATAAGGTATAGTAGTTTAAGTCTACTAAAGGCGTACTTATATATAAGCCTAAGAATCTTCTCTATAGGTAATCTACAATATAATAGTTCTGCTTATTATACTAAGTAAGTCTTAAGAACTACTAAAGAGTATCTAGCTCTACTACTCTATCTCTATTAAATATATCTTTACCTTCTATTAGAAAGAAGGTGTAATAGATTCTAATGTACTTCTGTGTGCTTACTTACTACACAGAACGTAATATACCTTTCTAGAGCTTACCTATAACCTTCTAGTTATATATCTTATCTAGCGTTGCCTTATAGATTATATTACGTACTTAAGATTCCTCTTTATCTAGCTTCTAGAGACTCTTGTTCTTCTTACTATATATTACCTCTAGGTTAAACTTAGCTTTAAGAAGTAGCTTAATAATTAGTTCTATATTATTAATAACTATAAGTTGTAGAATATTATCTTAGATAATATAACTAATGCGTTCTGCGTCTTTGTAGCTAAGAATAATATGTACTAATTCTATCTACTTAGATTTAACGTAATAGTATAGAAAGAGTATATTATAGTTCTTAAAGAGGTACTTTACGCTAAGGTTAATAACACCTTTGTTAACATAGATAGTAAGTATCTCTAGAGAAATAATACTAAACGTAAGCCTCTCTAAGACAATATTTACGTACTACTAGACTTATTTCTTAGTTAAGAAAACGTTAAGTAGAACTTTTATAATGTTAACTAAATCTAGTTTAATAGCCTAGTAGAAGAGTTCTTAGTGTTAGGCCTTATCTAGTTTTCTATACATGTAGATAAGTTTGTAATAAAGCTCTAGAATCTAGTTATAACTTTATAAAGTCTACACTTTAGCATAATAATCTATAGTAACAAGAACTACTCTCTTGCGTAGCTTTCTAGTAGCTTTATAGGTAAGCTTAGCGTTAAAGACGTTAATAAAGTTAGTTACGTAGTGTTTTACTACTTATTTAACTAGAATACTATTACTAACTATAGAGAATATATTACTATTAGATATATACTATAGCGCAGTAGTCTTTGCTATATTAATACTATTATATATTCTACTCTCTAGTGCAAATATAATGCTAGCCTTAATAGATTTTACTTAGCAAGACTTTTCGCGGAGATCTAGCCTAAGTTTTGTACTATACCTAAGTAGTATATCTAAAACTTTATTATTCTCTATAGTAATAGCTTAATCTAGAGGTTCGCTAATAGAAGATAAACACTATACACTAGTACCTTAATTAAGAAGGCTCTAGGTAAGAGTTAAGTTCTCTAGTAAGATTATATAGACTAGCGCTGCCTTGCAAAGAGCTACCTCTTAGTATAGTACTATCTTCTATTTACTAATTTAGCGACAAGTAAGTAGGTTAATAATACTTAGATAGTATACTATAAGAGTATCTAATATTAATATGTAAAGTTCTTTATACACAGCGTTTAGTAGCTACTTAAGAAATATCTTAGTAACTTTAGATACTAGTTATAGAATAAAGTTAGTAGTGCTAGTACTAGTTAAGAGATAGTAGAAGATAATGCTAGAGAACATTTTTTTAATCTAGGCTTTAGCTTTTTAGTTACCTTTTGTAGGCGTAGCTTATAGAATAGCGTTTAAGATATTATCGCGTATAATAGCTATTTTAGAGGTATTAGTCTAGAATAATAATTAAGAATCGCTTAGAGTTCTATAACTTATAGTAGGTAGATTAGGTTTAGGTTTTAAGAGCTGCTATTAGGCTAATAGATTTAATATATAGAATCTAGATTATCTCTTAGATCTCTGTTAGAAGGTCCTTAAAAGATAGTATTGCGTTTAGTAGAGTCTTTATATCTTACTTGCAAGCTTATTTATTAATATAGTGCGTAAAAGATAAGAGAGTAGGTAAGAAAGTTATTAAAAGATAGTAGAAATCTCTATACAAGCTGCCTTAACGCTAAGATAAATAAACAAGACTACTAAGTAAGAGAATATATATATTTCTAGATACGCTAGAGTAATAGAGACCTAACTTTAGTAATAAAGTAAGAGTGCTTAGAGGTAGTAAGAACGCAGCGCAAGAAAGTTAGCCTTAAGATAATAATACTCTATATAATAATAATAATACTAAGTAATATGTCTGCAGAAGAAATAAGATTAAGAAGATTATAGTTATAGATATATAGCAACTCTACTTCTAATATAATATTAGCGTAATAAGATAGTAGTATAACGCTTACTAAGTTAATTAAGCTATGTCTCTATAACTAAAGAGAGCACCTACGTACTAGATTAGAATTCTATATAAGTTTAAACTTAACTTTAAAGAATATTTAAAGCATTAGAGTATATATAAAGAGTAATAGAGATCTAGAAGAACTACTTTATAATAGAGATAAAGAAAGCATTAGATAAAGTCTAAACTTAACTTTAAAGAATATTTAAAGTATTAGACTACGTATAGAGAGTAATAGAGATCTAAAAGAAGCGCTTTGTAATAGAGACAAAGAAAGTGTTAGACTTAAAGATAATTATGTACTTTATCTACTAGTAGTATAATAATATAAACTAGTAGAAAGAGAGTAGTTAAAGCGTTACACTAGTACTAGGCAGGTCCTGCATTGTTTAGGTTTATCTAGTCTTAGCAGAAAGTTAGAATAGATCTAGAGTCTAAGTCTACTAGGTAAGCAAACCTTTACTATAGAATAAGAATTATATAAGTTATAATACTACTTATTAGAGAATATCTCTTTATATATAAGTTGTGTTAATTGTAGAACGCGTAGTTAGCTTAGAGTTGTAGCAGCGCTAGAGCGTTTTAGGCTTTATAATTAACGTCTTCTTATATAAATCTTTTAGCGTGTCTATTAATAAGTTAGTAAGTTAAGAATAGTAGCTTCTAAGCACTATTAGTAGAATAGTAATTTCTCTACTAGATTATAGTAGCTAAGAATATCTCTACTTATACAAAACATGCCTAGGTACTATAAAAGCAGGACTTCTATAAAGTAATAACTCTAGAGTATCTTTACTACTTCTTTATCTTAAATAGAATTATACTACTTATTATATTCTTCTTTATAATTAGCGTTATTACTACGCTTATTTTTTTCTAGGTCTATAACTATAGCTATCTACTAAGCCTATAACTCTGCGTATAGCTAGTAAACCTATAATAAGAATACTCTCTATATACTAGTTATCTTAGTCTTAGAGTATATAAAACTATTTATAATAGGTATCTTAGAATATAAAACTACGCTATACGTTTTGCGTAAATAGTTAAGAATAAATTTATCTTTGTTAATACATAATTGCTTCTAGCTAGAAGCTCTATTATACAGGTAACCTTCTACTTTTTCTAACTTAGCTTACTAATAGTGTCTAGAGATTATAGTACTTATTTATTAGAATAATAAGGTATCTTGTTCTAATAAGGCCCTTTGCAATTCTTGCATTTCTCTACCTTCTTTGCCTACTCTTCTCTAATCTCTAGGTAGTTTATAGTTAACTCTACGCCTAACTTATTACTAGCTAACACTTAGTACTTCGCTACTAACACTAATTATGCTTAGTATTCTTTTTATAAAGTCTTTAGAGTAGCGTTTACTATTCTATATAAGTGTAAGATAGCGTAAACAACGCTACTATTATACTTGTAGTATAGATAGTAGGTTATACGCCTAGTGTTATTCTTTATCTTGTAGTATATACTATTAAAATTAGTATAGAAGTAATTTATTAGCAGTAGATCTCTAGTAAGTTCTCTAATCTAATTATCTTTCTAGAGTAAGTAATATACTTAAAGCGTGCGTTAACTATTTAAAGTATAACTAATGTAGAGCTTGTCTATTTTAAGCTTATACAATACGTATAGGTATAGAGCTTTAGTTATACACTTATTAGGTAGTAGATTCTTAAGTAAAGTTAGGTCTAAATCTAAAGACTACAGGTTAGCTTAAGTATGTTTACTACTAACCTAGTAATTAACTAGCAGGTAATTCTTTTAATAAAATATTATAATAAAGTCTTGTTACTTCTATAATAAGAACTATTTATTACTAGAATGTGTTAGTGTAAGACTATTAGACTACTCTAACTAGAGCTTAAAGTCTGCAACACTTATTAAGATATTAAAAACGTTTCTAGCTACCTTACAAATCTTATGTATAAGAAGTATAGCTAGTTAGTTAGAGTAAAGATATTTATGTACGTTTTTAATAGTCTGCTTCTTCTATAGAGAGTGCAGCTTAATTCTATACTCTAACTACGCTATTATAGGTAATAGTAGAAGAATACTAGGCCTATAAGTCTTAGTCTAATCTAGCTATATTAACCTTTCTAAAGACTGCTAGAGGTGTCTAATATGCTAGTTACATGCGTTAAGAATAGCTAGAGAGGTAGAAGAATTAGATTTAAGATTATCTATTCTTTACTATAATAGTCTTATGCTACTATATCTAGCCTTATTAATAAGCTTTGTATACTACTACTTACTTAAGCAAGTAGTAATTAGAGCTAGCTTCTTATTATTCTTATAGCAATTAATTAACTAGAATATCTCTATAAGCTCTCTATACTTGTTTAGTTTCTAGAGGCTAATAAGACTAGCACGTAAACCCCTCTAGAACGCTCTAACTATCTTAGCTAAGTTTTCTAATACGCTCTTACTTAGTATATAAAACATAATACCTCTAATAGTATTATCTTTTAGGTTTAGAGTTAAGAGGTTCTTATTAAAAACGCCTAGGCTATTAGTACGTAGCACGGCGTAGCGATAGACGTGCTTTGCCTTAGGCTCTATATCTAAATTACTACCTAAATGTCTTTATTTAGATGTCTTAAAGTTGTCTTTTGTAAGATAGTTCTTAGCGTTGCACCTATCTTTTAAATAGAACTAGTACTTAGATAAACGTAAGTTATATTCTAAAGTTATATAGTTAACAGCCTCTACATAGTTTCTACTAAAATTAATAACCTAATAGTATAACTTTAGCGTTGTAAAGACTAACTATCTAGGTTTACAAACTAGAATGTTATATTAAATACTATGTTTATCTAGAAATTTAGAAGTTAATAGTATAGAATAATACCTTACCTTCTAGGCGTATAAAGATTTAGTTCTATATAGTTAGTCTAATATATCTTCTAGTCTTGTGTTAAAGGCTAGCTCTACGCTTAGCTAGAGTTTAGGTTTGCTATAGAGAAGAAGATTAGCAGAATGTAAGTTATAATCTTTGTAATATAATGCTATAGTAGTGCGTTTATCTAAGTAGCTTATATATACGTAGCTAGTGCTAACCTCTAGTATAGATTTCTTAAGACGCTTAGAGAGATACAGTCTAGAACCTAGTAAGCTCTTATACCTAGGTAATAGTAGAAGCAGTCTAATAAGATACTAGTGTATATTAGACGTTAAGTTCTTATATATCTTATTAAAGACCTTAATAAGCTCTATTTAGCTGTATTTACGTTTAGGCTCTTATAGCGTAAGTTACAGAAGTATTAGAGAAGAAGAATACTCTCTATTATTATTACTAGATACTTCTACTATAATATATCTAGAGATTATAGATAGTGTAAGTATGTTGTATTATTAGTGCTACTCTTCTATTCTTAGCTCTAGAGTAACTATATTACTTAGACCTAATGCTACTTGCAAGAAACCTTAGATCTAAACAAGTTCTATTCTAGACTATAGCACTAAAGAATTCTTACTAAATTTAGTAAGCTTATAGACTATCTTACTCTCTAGTTTATCTAAATTTAATAAGAATAAGAGCAAAGCAAGAGAGAGAAAAGAGTCTAGCTAGTAGTCTACCTACTGTTTAAAGCTATAGAGACTATATATTTTTTTATAAGTATAAATTCTAGTAATTATATTAGCGATGTCTAGAAGAAATAGAGGTAAAAATATAGAACGTGCTTTATTATATTTAGCGTTAATCGCTAAGCTCTTAATAGTAAGATTTAAAGCTACATTATAACTAACAAGGTCTTAATAAGTATATAATATAGATATATTTAGGTATAACTTGCTAGGTGCTAATTCTATTATAACGTAGTCTACAGACTAAGCTACTAACTCTATTACCTTACTATATAGTTGCGTAGTAGTAGCTATATCTTTAGAGGTAGTTAAATAAGCTTACTCTTTATACTTCTTATTAGAAATAACTTCTATCTTATAGTTAGTTAAGCCTATTTCGCTCTTAGTTGTCGCGTTGTTTAGTTACGTAGTAGTAGCTATATCTTTAGAGGTAGTTAAATAAACTTACTCTTTATACTTCTCTTTAGATTTATCTTCTATCTTATAGTTAGTTAAGTCTATTTTACTCTTAGTTATTGCGTTATTTAGTTGCGCAGTAGTAGCTACATCTTTAGAGGTAGTTAAATAAGCTTACTCTTTATACTTCTTGTTAGAAATATCTTCTATTTTATAGTTAGTTAAGTTTGTTTTACTCTTAGTTATTACGTTATTTAGTTACGTAGTAGTAGCTGCATCTTTAGAGGTAGTTAAATAAACTTACTCTTTATACTTCTCTTTAGATTTATCTTCTATCTTATAGTTAGTTAATTCTATTTTACTCTTAGCCGCTGCGTTATTTAGTTGCGTAGTAGAAGCTACAGCTTTAGAAGTAGGCAAGAAGCTTTACTCTAGTCCCTTTTCTAAGTCTTAGTTAGTACTCTTAATATTAGAGCTTAGATAGCTAGAGTTAGCTTAGGTAGCAAGGCCTTTGTATCTTTTATTTCTATAGAGTTTCTCTCTTTCTCTCTCTTATATAATGTTACTACGCTAGTTATTACTAGCTATTTAGCTAACAGAGGTTAATAGACTATTCTCTAATTCTACGTTACTAGTAGAATTCTCTTCTAACTTCTTTATAAGATCTACAGCCTGCTTTATTAAGTTTCTAACTTTTATAATAATTTATAGGCTTAGACTAGGTATTATAGAAGCTCTATTATAGAAACTAGGTAGTACGTAGAGGCTGTTCTAAGATAGTTGTAATTAGTAATAGAATATACACTAGTCTAATACGCGCAAATAGCTAGAAACCTTACTGCGTAGTGCCTTAAGTAATAGAGGGTTTATATTATTATTTAAATAACCTACTATTATAGATAGTTGTACTCTACTATTAACTTAGATACTAGGTAGTCTTACACTCTAGAATGTGCGTATAGGCGTTACTTATATGTCTTATTATTATACGCTTGTAACTATTAATTTGTCTAAGAGCTCTATTAGTAACTATCTATCTATACTATTAGCGCTGCAATAAATAGTGTAGCAACTATATAACTTTACTTATAGAAATTGCATGCGTATTAATAAAAGATTATAGATAATAATAGAATAATTACTATTATACTTATATAGCTAGCAGTTATACTATATAGCGCTAGATCTATTATAGTAGGTAACTAAAGGTAGTGTTATTATTGTAATAGTTATATTATTTATTACAGCCTTAGAGAAATTGCAATTATACTAAGTAAAATCTGTCTTTGCAGATAATGTAGTCTATACGCTCTCTCTATCTAGTCTAGCTCTATAACCTCTAAGAATCTATGCTAAATATTAACGTTTCTTAAGATTCTAATATATTATTAACTACTTAACGTTAATAAGATATTTAAATATACCTACTAAGAGCATAGCTAGAGAACTGCTAGAGATTTTAAGCACTATAATTACTATCTACTCTATATTCTATCTACTATTACTTCTATTTCTAGTAGTAAGTAAGAAGCAACGTATAAACTATAAAATAAAAAGGTATATAACTAGTAATATCTATAGGTATTTATAGTTAGTTATATAACTTAGATTTATAGTACTATAATGTAATTACTCTTTGCGTAGTAAGTAGTAGCGTATTAATTTATTATACTAGGTATATAATAAAAGCATTAACCTACTAGGTTAATGCTTTTATTATAGAATCTGTATAAAGAAATAAGTAAATAAAACTTCTCTTAAAACACTATAGTTTAATATAACTAAGCTTTAATAATAGGTATAATAATTACTTCTTATATAGAATAGACTCTAGCCTAGTTGTACTAAAAGAATAGTAAAGCCTTTTTATACAGCTTAGGTAGCAGAGAGTATTCTACTATTCTAGTTTCTTAACTAATTATATATACCTAGGTTTCTAGAGATAGCTTACTGTTAAAATAAAAATTCTAAGTGTAGTAGCTACGTAGTTCTTAGTTCTAGAGGCCTTAGAGTAACAAAACTTAGTAACCTCTATACTTATTACTTAATTACCCGCAGTATAATAAATCTCTACTACTCTTTCTACTTTCTAAACTGTCTATAGCCTAGCTCTAATAGAGTCTTCGTCCTTAATTATAGAATTACCTTTACTATACGTACTAATAGTACTAATAAGTAAACTACCTTTTTTGCCTATATTATGTTTAAACGTGCTTAACTTATCTAAATTACTATTACTAGACAAATTACTAGAGAGATCTAAGCTATTGTATTCTAGTGTTAAAGAGCTAGAACGCGTAGTAGAAGACAGAGTAAGCGCTTCTTTATTATAGTAAGTTCTATTATTATTATTACGTGTACAAAATATTATATCTACTTCTAATAAGAGTAGACACTACGCTAGAGTAGATATAAAATTTATATATTTAATTGTCTTATAATAAATGTTGTTATATAGCTAGTAGTTCTCTAAACCTATAACGTAAATAAGCTATACGTTACCTTCTTTAACTAGTATTAAAATAAAAGAATAGTCTAGAATTAGATCTCTTATAGTTATACTTATAGAAAGAGTTATTAAAGGTAGTCTATTATTTTGTTACGTTTTAATAAATAAAATGTAGTTACATACTAGGTATTAGAGAGAGTTCTACTATTATATACTCTTAGATAATACATAAAGAATATAATCTAGACTTTTAGTATATAGTAAGTCTTTCTCGAAAGTAAATAAATTAGCGTTCTCTATAGTACTCGCAGTAGGCTAATCTATAGGTAGGCTAAATAGGTTTTGTTAATCTTATTTCTATTAGTAAATATAGATACATAGAATACGTAAGATTCTTACCTATTATACTAGATTTAGCAAAGAAATAGTAGTCTGTACCTAGTATCTTAAGCTCGCCTACTAATATAGGTATAGATTCTAACAAGTTAGAGTAGATTTTAATATTCTATTGCTCTATCTTAATTCTATACATTAGTTTCGCTACAGCAAATATAATACTAGACTTGTAGTTACTTAATAAATAATAACGCTTAGACATCTAGAAGAAATACTACTTATCGCTAAGATAATAAAAGTAGACTTAACCTACAGTATTAGTCTATAGCGTATCTATGTTTCTAACTAGTTTAGAGGGTAAGTTAATGTCGCTAATAGAACGTAGGTGCTTTCTTAAACCTATATTTTTTCTACTTTTAGAGTTAGTAAGTAGACGCCTAGAAGCACATGTAATAAATAAAGAAATAGTAATAGTTATTATTATACTTTAGTTACAGAGTATATATAGAACAAGACCTATAGAAAGGCTACTTAGATTATTACTATAGATAGTCTACTGTAGTAATTCTAAGGTTGTAGGTATGTAGCACACGTATACTTAAGCTAAAGCGTATTAGCGCTCTTTTAAGCTCTGCACGTACTAGTTAACGTTAATATATTATACTATAATAAAGCCCTTCTTATTTCTCTTAACTACGTCTTAAATGCTAAATACCTATAGAAATAGCTACGTTTCTATTTTCTAACCTATTATAGGTAGACTATAAAGGCTTATATCTATTCTAACCTACGTAGAACACTATTATAATACTTGCTAGAGTAGCTATATATTATATCTCTTAATTATCTTTAACTAGCACCTATATAAAATCTCTTATTCTAGGCCTAGGTACTAAACCTAATAGTACTTTAACAAGCTAGAGTAAACTAAGTTATCTAACTATCTTATAGACTATAAAGCTAAGTTAATAGAATAATCTTATAAATAAGGCAAGCAGTAAAAGTAAATATAATAAGAAGACACCTTTAGAAACCTCTTCTATAGATACTTTCTAGTGTTACTATTTCTAACTATTTCTAATAAGCGTTATTAGACTATTTGCTTATAAGAGAAGTATCTAGCAATAATAGCGCCTTCTTATATTAGGTATTATAGTTACTATTTAATCTCTTGCGCTTTCTACTAGTTGCTCTACTATTATCTTCTATTCTTAGTTCTATTTACTACTTAAGCTTATATTATATTCTATTTCTTAATTCTAAGATAGAGTTTAGCTCTAATTATCTTATTCTATGCGTTATATTTAGGTTAAGCTAACTTTCTTTATCTATGTGTTTCTTAGTAGAGCTAAAGCCTTTAGTTATTATACCTACGCTCTAGACAAGATTAAGATATAGATACTAGCGTTCTATACTAGCTAGTATTTCTATTATTTACTAGTAATATTTCTAAAGATCTAAGTTACTTTCTATCTATACTACCTACAGTTACAATATTAGATTATTAGCTATATTCTACGTAGGTAGTAATATTATGTAACTACTGTCTAGCTCTTAGTGTATATCTACTATAAGAGAGATTACATTATTAGGCCTATTAATAAGAATAACATTAAGCTTATAGGTAGTTAAATTAATCTTATACTAGTATTTCTCTAGAATTTCTATCTTCTTACAAAGTACCTAGACTAAAAGTGCTCTTAGGTAGAGATATACTAGCTATATATAGAGATTCTTGTTCTTAGTAAAGAGATAGGCTAAGCCTCTTAAGTGTATAGTGTCTTTACTTATATTCGCGAGCTTATACTAGTGTGTTCTAATATTAAGGTTAATGTATTCTTTTAGTAATATTATCTCTTTTTATACTATAAAGTTTATTAGTAGAGTAAAGTCTATAAGTATTAAGATTATGTTTCTCTTATAGCTATAGAGCAGCTACTTATAAGATTTTACTTAATTTCTAATTTTATACGCTTCTTCTTTAATACTATTACTATTAGATAGTTCTATAAGGCCTTCTATCTTCTTATTAATTTAACTAATTCTCTAATATAAATAAAGGCTTATCTAATATCTAATAAGAAGGTAGATCTAGAAAACGTTTAGGCTGTTATACTTGTTTTTAGAGTCTCTAACCTCTATCTATAATAATAGATAGACGTCTTAGTAATAGCTATAATAAAATATAGCTATCTTAGAAACGTGTTAGCTAGTTATTTAGAGTTTAATTACAGGTCTTAATTACTTATAGATAGGTATTACAGAAGAGTATTACTATAAAAACTAGAATTAGGTTAGAGTTATAGTCTTTAGAGCACGTATTAGAGATTTTTATAAGTTCTCTTTACCTACTCTAGAGCGTTACAATACTAAGACGTATTTTCTAATTAGGTAAGGTACTACTTTGTTTATTTAAGTCTAACTTACTCTTACCTTAACTATAAGAGCGTTTATAGGTAGAAGTACCTCTACTAGAGAATATTTAATAGTAATATAAGGCTCTTAGACTCTTATTTCTATAGCTTTATTTTTTAGGCGTAGTCTATCTTCTATTTTACTTCTTCTTTACTTCTTAAGTATAGTTATTAAAGAACTACTATTACTATAGCTAATAATAAGAATGTTAAGAATATTCTACTAGACAAGCAAGATAGAGCACTAAGATAGTTTATAGACACCTAACACTTTAGATAGATAAGATTAGGTTATAACACCTATAGCTCTAAAGACTAATATAAGATAGTGCATTAATTAATTTTATTAGGTAATTAAGATAATGCAGAGAGACGCTTAAGCTATAGACACTATATATAACGTTAATATTAAAAGTCTTCTCTTTTACGCTCTAATAATAGGTAGGTTCGCGATAAGTATAATTTACAGGTAGAAATGCTAACGCCTTTTAATAGCTATAGATATAAATATTAATAGTTATATTATATATTAAGAATTACTAAGGCCTTACTATTATAGAGGGCTTATAAGCGCTGTAATACTACTAGTAGAAGACCTACTACGAGGTAAATTCTTGTCTAGCTCTAGCTACACTTTTATCTCTAATAATAACTAGATATCTAAGCACTACCTCTATAAGCTTATTTTACTAGATTTTGTTAACTCTTTCTAGAGATAGATAAAGATATAGACTACATGCAAGAAGATATTATAGGTAATTACAGAGAATTTAAAGTAGCACGTACATAATAACTAGAGTAGAAAAGAGTAGTGTTAGAGTAGTATATAGCTAATATTCTAAGTAGCTACTAGGCTAGTGCTATTAAAGTCTCTAATAATAAGTTAGAGGCTTATAAACGCTCTACTACCTTTTAGAATACCTATACGTCTAGTAATATTAAAGCTATTATTAACCTAACTTAGCCTATAGCTAGCGTCTTTTAAACTAAAAACGCAGGTCTAGTCTGTTTACCTATTAGTAGCTTACGGTTTAGTAGCTGTTCTCTACAGCTAAATACTTTTAGTTTTACTCTATTATAGTTGTTCTTATCTACTACTAATAGTAGAGGTAGTAGAGATAATATTATTACTAGTTTAGGTTAACTAGCAGAGCCTAAAGTAACAAGAGAAGATGCTTAACTAGTTGCTACTGTTACACTAGCCTAACGTTCTACTGTAGCACTACTAAGAAGAATTATAGTATCTAGAACTAGATTATAACACTACCTACTTCTAAACTAAAGTATAGGCAAGCTATCTAGGCGCTAAACTAAACCTATTATAGCTAAGAGTACATAGTCTACCTAGTCTATATTACTCTTTTCTAAGCAACTATCTTCTACGTTAGTAGATTCTTAGATAGACTTAGCTAATAAATAAAATAAGTAATCTAATAAAGAAAGCGTCTAGAGGGTAATATATAAAGTCTATTACTACTTGCAAGCTATAGAAGAGTTTTTATTTAGTTAGTTTAGATAAATATAGAAAGTAGACTAGCAGTTTAAGTAGCTTAGAATATAGTATAGAGAGAAAATGCTTACTTAGTCTTTGTATAAATAGCTAAGTAGTAGTAAGAACTCTCTTATAAATTTTAGACATATATAATTACTATTTACGTTCTATTAACCTACTAGATATTAGTAAAGTTTTTCTATAATAGCCTTAATAATATATACTATATTATACAAACTATTAATACCTACTAATCTAGTATAGCTTTCTTATTCTAGAGTGCAGCTACTAGATCTCTAAGTTTATTATTTAACTATTGCTTAAGTATTCTCTTTAGTTCTAGGCGCTTACTTTCTAAAAGTAGTAGAAGTAATACTTACTATTAGCTATAAAAGGCAAGCTTTCTATAGAGCCTATATTAGTAATAATGTTAAAAGTGCTAAGAGTAGTGTCTATTAAGTTAAGAGTAGAGAATGCTCTAACTCTAGTACTTTATATAAGTACAAAAAGAAAAGAAACGTGCGTATTATATTATAATAATATTCTCTAACTAATCTATCTTAGCCTACGCTATAAAGACTTAGTATAGATACTTAATAACTAAAACGCAGGTGCTCTAGTTCTAATATTTGCACTACTATCTATAAAGACTATACTAATTATAAAAGAACCTTTTCTTAGAATCTTATAGAGTATTATAAGTAAATTCTATATACTAAAACTTCTTAGTAGCTAGAAATAGGTTATTTAAATAGTAATCTAGGTGTATATATCTTTAAAGACTACGTAGTGCAGCATCTAAGTTGTTGTTATCTATAGTTTAGAATACGCTAAGTACTTTATAATAGTATTACTATTTATAAAGGTAGATATATTACTTATTAATCTCTTTAGTTATCTAAGATAGTAGTAATACGTAAACCTTTCTATAAGTATTTAGATTTGCGTTCTAGAGAGTTAAGAGGTCGCTGTGCTACCTAGCACGTACCTAGGTATCTAGAATAGCTATAATCTTATTTAGTTATCTTTAGCTAATAGAGATTTAGATAGATATATAGTTATTATAATAATGTCTCTTAGAATATATTATACTACATAGTGTATAGATACTTAAGGTTAGTAGATTATATTAGATAACTTAAAAAGGTATAGATATTAAGAGAGTATTAGACTGTAATATTTCTATATTTACGTTACCTATATACATAGACTAAGAAAGAGAGTTAGAACTAGAACTAGTTATAGAGATTACTTAGTTTTATTCTATAGTAATTATAGAACTATTAGCTTTCTTAATATCTCTAAAGCTATAGCCTTTAATTAGGTCTAATATTAGCTTATATAGGCTAGGCCTTTATATATCTAATATTAGAACTTATGCAACTCTAATTAGAGTATTAGAGTCTAATAGTAGTGCGTTGTGTTAAGTAGCTTAAAAAAGTATAGGTATTAGAGGTTTATTAAATTAAGGTAGCTAATAGCCTAATTTATAAAGACTATTAGTAGAGAATTTAAATAGTAGTTATTTTAATTTCTTAGTACTTAATAGTTAATAGAGTGTTTCTAAGAACAGCCTACTAGACAATCTATAAAATAATGTCTTTATTAAAAGTAGACCTAGGCCTAGATTATGTTATAGCGAATTACTTAAGCTATTAGAAACTTAGTCTCTTAGCTTGCTAATAGTGTTATAGTAATTATAAAGATTATTTTTACTACTTCTATTAATATCTAAGCTATAGTAACTATAGTTACGTATTATTATCTTGCATTCTATACTAAATAAGTTAGCTTTATTAACCTAGTCTAATAATAAGAGCTACACAGAATTAGCATGCTACGCTATTACTAAGGTAAGAAACTTACTTTATATTAACTTTTCTTTAACTTTAAGCCTCTAAAACCTCTAAGTACTAAACGTATTTAAGATCTAAAGAACTCTTACATCTATTATTAACGCTTCTAAGAGTATAATTCTATACTAACCTATAGCATTAAAATAGTATGCTAGCCTTAACTTACTTAGACTTTATTTAAGAAGTATAATCTTACTTATATTTCTATAGAACTAAGCTTAAAGAGGTGTCTATATATCTAAGTCTCTATATCTATAAGCGTTCTAAGCCTACCTATAGATACGTTTATAAGCACTAATAGTAATTAGATAGTAATACGCTTTAGTTTCTCTATATATACTCTATAGCGTCTAAACTACTTAGGTTGTAGATATATTATACTAGAAATAGTTTTTAATAAACTTATTTAAAATGTCTAAAAGACGTAATGCCTTAGTAACAAATAAAGCTGTACTCTAATTAGGTAGAGTATATAGCTTTAAGGTGCTATTATTCTATTAATTGCTTAGTAGTTATATTAGTAAGACTAATATTATCTTAAGTACGTACTAGAGTACTATAGAAGAATTTTAGATCTAGGTTAAAGGCTTCTAGACTATCTAATTAAAATATTAAGAAGGTAAGTAATACTACTATAAATACTTACATCTCTTTAAAGATACCTAGTACGTTTAAGTACTTCTTACGTGTGTATTCTATATAAAAGTAGTTAGATCTCTAGTTTCTAAAGGTAGTCTTAGCGATATAGATTGTAAGAAGCTGTAAATAGTCTAGAATATTAAGGTAATCTTAGAGTATTAGCTAGCACTAGTAAGTAATGTATAAGCTAAAAAGTAATCTAAAAATTATTAATTATGTGCTAGGCTTCTCTAATATCTTCTCTAGTTTCTAAAGGTAAGTGTTTTCGCACGCTAAGCGTTTTCTCTTTATTCTAGAGCTACTAGAATTCTTTCTAGATATAGTAAGTATTACTCTATATATTAAGCTTTAACGTTAGCTCTCTATTACGCAAGAAATAAAGACATATAAACTTACCTATAGCTCTAATAGCTATATAGGTCTAGTCTTAATTCTACAAAGTATAGCGTAAGCTCTAGCTATTATCTAAGTAAGTTATAAGAGTATAGTGTACTTATAACTTAACTAAGTTATAGAGTTAAGTTTGCGCTAGTTATTAAGAATTAAGTCTAGTACAAGGTATAATTATAGTAATTTTAATGTTATTGTCTAGTGTGTAAAGTGTATTAGTTTACTACTACGTCTAGGTTTAGATGCTAGTAGTATTCTACAAAGACGTTGTTAGCTAAAGAGAACGTAGTATATTAAAGATTTTAGAGTGTAAAGAGTTTAGTAATACGTATACATCTAAAAGAAGTCTAGCTATTACTCTAGATAGTCTTATTAGACTAGGCTAGTTTTAGGTAATTTTCTAAGTTCTAGACTAGAAAAAACGTACAAAGTAAGTGTTAGAACATGCCTACCTTCTATAGAGCTAATTAAGTCTAGCGCAGCTTAGTAATACCTTAAGCTACTATAGTAGCGAGACTTAAATAATACGTACAAGAACTTATTACCTTACTTATACTTCTCTTAAAAGCTATAGTTTTATCTATATATATCTTAAGAGGTTTACTTCTTTATAATAAAAGAAGAGAGTAAAAGAAAAGTTTAAGTAGAATAGAGTTATAGATAAGTCTATATTGTTTAGGCGTATTATATATAGTTTAGGCGTATTATGTATTATTTAGGCGCATTCTAGATTCTTATACTCTACATTTACGCTTTATACGTACTAAAAATAGTAATATTTCTTATAACTAGTGTAAATAGTATTTTAAGTCTATATTTCTCTTATAATTATTCTACGTTCTATTATTAAGAACTTAATTCTAAAGCTATTAATATATTAGTAATAGATAGTTAGGTATCTAACTATGTAGGTGTTTTACTCTCTTAGAAATAACGTTGTACTTATAGTAGATATCTTATAGACGTATAGCTAAAGGTGTTATTAGTATAGCTAGTAATTTAAAAGAGTAAGTCTTGCGAAAAGAACCTTAGAGAACTAATAGTAGATATAAAGAGTAGTTTTAAGTAAGATAGTACTTAATTATAAAGTAAGAGAGTAATGTTTATAGAGTAAGTTAGAAAGTAAGGTTTAGGTAGTATTATTAACGTATAATAGTTAAGTTTTGTGTAATATAGCAACGCTACTATCTAGGCTAGCGCTCTTATTAGTGCTGTTTTAATTATACTAGACGCGTTAACGTAAACTAATAAGTTTACCTACTTCTCTAATATTATAACTATGTTTAACTTTAACACTACTAAGATATACTATTACCTATAGTTCTCTTATTACTTCTACTCTATATTATAGCACACTACCTTAAAGCGAGCTACCTAAATAATATTCTTTCTACCTAATTTACACTATAGAATAGTGTAGTTAACACTAAGAGAGTATACTTTTAGCTTATAGGTAAAAAGGCTTTACTACTACTATAGTTAGAGATAAAATAGTGTAAGCGTATACTTATCTTTAATTATAGTCTGTTATTTTACTATAGCGCGTTAAACTATATAATCTAAGTAAGTAGTAATAGCTTTAAGAAGATTATAGTAGAGTAAGACGCCTTCTATAAGAGACTTTAGTTAATAAGTAGGTTAGCATACTTCTATAGGTATAAATCTCTACTAATAATAATGTAGGCAACCTATTATCTATTAACACTATTATAGAAGCTAATCTTAGTTATTTCTTAGACGTAGACAACTGCAATAAGCGTATTACTAAGAATAACAGCTACACTAATAATAATAATAATAGCTTATTAACTACTTTAAATAGCTTTTCTACTATCTTAGAATTAGTATTATCTACTATAAGCGCGCCTAATAATGCACTTACTACTCTCGCCTCTTATCTACGTTACGCACTAAGTAATTTCTTAAATAATTAGCTATAATAGTTTAAGCTAGGTACTACAGAAGTAAATAAACTAGATTGCTAGTTAGTAACAGCAACTATATCTACACTCTAGATAATAGTGTACCTAGACGTTAAGAAAGATAAGTAAAGTAGTAAGCTACTTAAGAGAGGTGTTAATATTTAGTTCTCTAGACTAAGAAAATAGTTTGTCTACTACTATATTATTAGAGAGAATATTAGAGTTATAAATAAGTACTATCTATAGAATTGTAACAGCTTCTTCTATAGAAAGAGTAATGTTATTAGTAAGATAGCTATGCTATTATACTTTGCCTTAATATTAGAGTTATTAAAGGTAGATTTACTATTTAAGACGCTTTTACTTCTTATAGAGTATATGTTATATAATAATATTAAGTAGTTATTAACGCGTATAACAGAGCTAAAAAAGAGGAAGAATAATAAATTAGATCTCTTGTTTATTAGCATTAAGTAGCTAGATATTACCTTAGTGTTTTAGAGAAGAGAGCCTAACTTTTAGAACTAGAGTTTAGAGAATATTAGAGGCCTTCTAAATATACTATTTAAAGAACCTCTATATAATGCTAGAAATAACGTAGTGTATATAATAAAGGTACTTACTACGTTATATAAGTTAGCAAGGCTATGTTAGTCTCTTAATAGTCTAGTAGAGTAAGTAAATAGAACTAGATAAGAACATGTATACTAGATTATATAAGAGTTATAAGTTTAATAAAAGTATAAGAATTTTAGTAGAAGCTCTAGATAGCGTAATACTCTAAAAGAGCTTAGAATCTAACTTATTAACGCGTTGTTATAGTTTTATAGTTATTTCTTTACGTTTAGCCTATATAAGATATACATAAGATACATATTTACCTAAATATAGATCTTATTACTTAATAGCTACTACTATCTTTAAACCTTTACTCTACTCTTATTAATACCTTTAAGCTATTAATACCTTTAAGCTGTTAATATCTTTAAGCTGTAACTATAAATAATATTATTAACGCGTCTTACTTGCATCTTAAGCTAAAAGTAGGTACTACTAAGGTATAAAGTCTCTTATAGTAATAGTATAAAGCTAGCTTATAGAAGATAGCAAAGTAGATTATCTATTACCTATCTCTTAGAGTCTACCTATAGTTATGCTATATAAGTCTTACCTACATAGTTAGCTAGATTCTAGGTTAATAGTACCTCTATATACCTTGCGCCTAGAAAAGGCACATACTATTCTCTTACTAATAGATAGTATCTTAACTAATAGGTAGAGCTATAGGTAGATTAATAATAGAGATAATAGGTAGAGCGATAATAGAGCTAATAGAGGCAGAGAAGTTAGCTTATAAGACGCTAGCTACGTTAGGTAAATTAAAGAGGTTAGAGGTAGCTAAGATATTATTAATAGGTATACGCGTTTCTTAGAGGCTGTACTTAACGTCTATAACGTTAACAAAGAGAATATTAGTAGCTATAGTGTAAGTTGTAAAAGTACCTATCTTTAGAGTAAAAGTATATACTATTAAAACCTTCTCTTACTTAACTAGATTCTATACTAAACGCTTAGAAGAATAGTATCTCTATACTTTATTTCTATTTTTATCTTTACTTACTCTCTTCTTATTAATCTACATAATAATAGTAGTGTATACTATCTTAGAGATAGAAGAGCCTTAAATTACAAGCTTAAATATACTCTTATCTTCTAAAGCATTACTCTCTTCTGCGTTAATAAGGCTCTTAAGAAGTAAAAGAACTATATTTCTATAGTCTTTAGTAATAGTGTAGTAGTATGCTTGTTTGCTATAGCGAAGAAGACAACACGCTTTCTTAGCTTCTATTACTAGTACCTCTATAAGCTCTAACTTACTAGACTTAACTACTTATATAATTAGACCTATCTTTTATCTACTATTTCTATAGTAGTAATTAGTGCCTATATTAAGAAGCTTAGTTTGTAGGTATACGCGTAGTACAGGCGCTAAGAGGTATCTTGTATTAAACGCTTCTAGAATTGCTACTATATACTTATTCTACTTAAGATCTATAAGAGATAACTATTAGAGAATTATTTTAATAAGTAGAGTAGTTTTAGTAGTAATAGTAGCCTTAAATAGAGTAAAAAGCTCTGTCTCTAACAAGAAACAGCCTTTAACTACTTAGAGAATTATTGCACTTATGTTATCTATAATAGTAAGGTTTTACCTTAAGTTAAGCTCTAGCGTAGTATTTACTTACCTTTAGTAACTAGCGCATTTACAACTATATAAGAACTAATTCTAGCATTATACTTGTAAAGAATATACATTATCTAAGAAGTTAATAAGAGTCTTAGTATATTCTTATCTATATCTTCTTGCGTATAAGTTAGGCTTACTATATCTTCTTAGTGTAATATAGTAGAGTAGGCTGTTTTAAAAGGTAGTAAGGTTTAAGAGTAGAGTTATTAGTCGCGAAGAGAAGAATTGTTTTTTATATTATCTTATCTAGAAACTACATACAGAACGCTATTCTAATTTAGCCTAGATAGAGATTTAAGAATACTACTAAGACTTACCTACTAAAGTAAATCTAAGAAGTTACTCTTCTTCTCTAATAAATACACTCTACTAGTAATAGTAGTATTTATTTCTTATAGGTATAATACCTAGTCT